>NC_059327.1:118173518-118476935 GCF_018350155.1 Leopardus geoffroyi
TACCAGGTGATTTCAGTTAACAAAGTACCAAATTCAAGATTTTATATAAAATCTAGAATATTAATTTTACTCTATTTCTTTTTATTATTTTATACCTTATATGCAACAATCTTGAAATGTATTTTAAAAAATAAATATGTGAGAATAAATCTGTACAGCATGTAATTGGTAGAATTCCAAAGATTTTAGCTTGAGTTGTATAGAAAACAAATATTATTCTAGAAGCAAACTTTTATCATTGTTTATTAAATTGTCTATTATATCATCGCTAATACACTTTTTATTTTTATTTATTTTTTAAAAAAATCTTTTTTAACATTTATTTATTTTTGACACAGAGAGAGAGACAGAGCATGAACAGGGGAGGGGCAGAGAGAGAGGGAGACACAGAATCTGAAACAGGCTCCAGGCTCTGAGCAGTCAGCAGAGAGCCCGATGCGGGGCTTGAACTCATGGACTGTGAGATCATGAACCCAGCTGAAGTCGGCCGCTTAACCGACTGAGCCACCCAGGTGCCCCGGTAATACACTTTTTAAAAAATATTTTCAGCTGATCCAATGTCACCTAATGATGAAAATACTATCAAAAAGCATGTAACATTTTCTTTTGTTCCTAGTTCATGAATGAGCACTTCGTTGCCTTTAATTATTATTATTTCTAAGTTTATGTAAGACATAAGAACAATGAAGTCTCCTGTTATCTTTAAGATCATTCTATTGTTTTGTCCTATGTGTCACCTGGATAACTAAAGAACAATAAGGCATTTAATAACTGAAAAGCTTGTCATGTTGAATAAAAAAGTAAAAGACTTTATTTTGGGGGGCAAGGGGTAAGACATTTTATGCTCACATCCTCCTAAGGTATAGCATATTGAGGAAATTCATGCACCCTATTCTGCAGTAAGGTCAATTTCAGGGCAAGGTGAAACCTCTCAGCATAACTTGTGAGGACTGTTGGACATTTTTATAGCAGACAGTCAGTCATCCATATATCTGGTCAGTACTTATTCCCAGCAGATAAGACTGCCATATTTAGCAGCTTCCAAGGCATACCTAGCACATGGTCTATTAAATTTATCCTGCCTTAGCATACTAGGACATCAGGAAAGATCTTCAGGTTCTATTTCCTGCCACCCTTCAGAATCTGCGTGCTACCTGAGCCAATAAGAACAACCTTTGAAATGATAATTCACTGGACCTCTTTCACAACTTCTCCTTTCAGTTTAGGATGCTGTTTTCTGGGATATGTCTTGGCACCATAATTATACCTTCCTAGATGAGCCTCTTTTCCATATCTGTCCATATATGTGTAGGTTTATTTCTAGAATCAATATTCTCTTTTATTGAACTCTTTGTCTGAATATCAATAACATTATTTTGATTGCCAAAGTTGTATAAGAAAATCTTAAAACTTTGTTAATTTTTTTCAAAGTTATCTTGGATATTCTAGTTCCAATGCACTTCCACTTAGAAATAGTTGGTCAATACGCACAGAAAAACTCACTTGAGATTTTGATTGGCATTGCATTCAATCTATAGATCAATTTAGGGAGAGCTGCTATCTTTAAAATATTGAGTCTTCTAACCCACAAACATGATATATCTCCCTATTTATGTCTTCCTAATTTCTCTCAGCAATGTACAGGTTTTTGACACAACTTTTTTTGTTTTTGTTTTTGTTTTTTTAACACATGTATCTGCTTTTTTTTTTTTTAAGTAAGCTCTACACACAACATGGGACTTGAACTCTTGACCCTGAGGTCAACAGTCCCATGCCCTACTGACCGAGCCAGAGAGGCATCCTGTCACAATTTTTTTCTATTTGATTTGATATTTCTAGTACTGTCGTGCATGGCGTGTCTGTCTCTGTCTCTTTCTGTGTCTGTCTGTATCTCTTTGTCTCGAAGCTCTTTTTCTGAAAGACTTAAGCTTTCCATAGATGAAAAGGCCTATGTGGCAAGGATTTGGTGTCTCGGGCCAACAGTCAAGTGAGAACTTCAAATCTGACAATCTTTACATGAGTGGGATTAGAAGAAGATTCTTTAGTCAAGAATCAAAATGGTGACAATCTTAAGCAACACCTTGATGTAGCCTTGCGAATGACCCAGAGTTAGAGGCACCCAGCCAAGTCGCACCGCATTACATGGTCCACAGATACTATGGGATAATAAATATCTATTAGATTAAACTACCACATTGATAGATGGTTAGGTATGTTGATAAATTTTTTTTTAAGATTACAGAGCAAAGCAAAGATTCAGAGACTGAAGTCACATCTCCTTTTTCCTGTCTTATATTTTTATGCTTTAGTTCAGCCAGCTAGTGCTCTATTGTGTAAGCATGTGTGTGTGTGTATGTGTGTGTGTGTGTGTGTGTGTGTGATATGAAAATAAACTAGAACCTCTGCCACATATGGTAAAGAAAAATTTTGAATTCTTCTCAACTGCAAAAAGGCAAACTGGTCAGGTATAAGGAGGCTCAAAGACAATAATGGGTAGATGTAATTTTCAAGAATTTTCTTGTTTGGAAAGAACATAGGTAGATGTTAGAGGGCTCACAAAGGCTAATATTCCATGGCGAAAAGACAATTTGTCTTATTCCTCATGTTCTGCACTGCCCTTTCTGAGCAAAGATTTCATGCACAGGTTATGTGTCTCTCTTGTTCAGGTCAGACTTTGTAGTGCTTGTGGCATTAATTTAATAGTAAGAGAACATGCTGGAATTCTCTAATGCTATTCTCTTCTAGAAAAAAAGGCAATGCATCACAGTTTAGTGCTTTTATGACACTGTCTGTTTGGTCAGATAATCATTGTTTAAAGAACACACTGACCCTTTTTATGTGAAAGCTGTCAACGTATTTGGGTCATATCCACATGGGAAATATGAAGTTAAAAATTGCACAATTATTTTAAAATTTTAGGACATAGTAGATATTTTTTCTCTACATTAGCTATCAAAAATTTAATAAAAAATGCATCGACATTTCTTTAATTTCACATTCACAAATACAGCTAATATTCTGTGTACGGAAATAAATCATTGCAAAGTTAAATACACATGACAAGGAGGTACAAAAATGAGAATTTATTGTACTTAACTGAACTAAATTGGCTCATGAAATCCCTCATTGTTGTTCGATATTTAAGAATTCAAGATTTAAACTCACTTGCCAATTTAGGAAATATAAGATATTTCAGACCATTAAAGGTTTGCTCTCTTCTACCCTGTTTTCTTCTCTGCTTCCTAGCTGTCATCTGAGTGTGGGATGATAGACAGGTTTCTCTGATGATTTGGTGCAGTCCTCACAGTGCAGTCCTTCCTGGCCTCCATAATGGATAACCAGCCTCCTCACTTGAGTGTGAGGTGCTGGCTCAGAGTGGTAGAATTTGCTGTTGATGTCCTCCAGCCCTCACAGGGTCTCCACCTGCAAGGAGCACACTGTGCTTTCCTTGTCCTGAAGCCAAACCCACCCCGTCTCTTTCACCAGTGCGCCCAGTGCTTTCAAATCCTTCACAGGATCTTTTTGAAGATTCTAGATCTTCCTTCGTGCCAGATGATTTTTATGAGGAATTCTGGAGGGTGATAGGTGTGAAGTACGTTTCAGACATTTCTTTAATATATCACGTTACTATTTTTATTCTGCTCTCTCCACTCAATTGTTTGGCAAATGACAACCCGCAAAGCCTTTCTTCCCAGAGTTCCGAACCAGAAGAATATCACAACTCTCTTGGCTTTTGCTTTTCCCTTCAACTTATTTCAGATTTTCTGTCACCTTACTCTTCCCCTGACCTTGGGCTTACAGGATTGAAAGCATTAGATCCTTTCTCAGTGACTTCACAGGATTTGAACTTTTATCTTATTTATTACATATTAACCCAGGTACTTCCTAATAGGCTCCAAAGGGTTTTTCTCCTTTCTAGATTTCAGACTCCTTTCCAGAGTTGGTCTCTGTGTCTTATGTTATCTATATCTTCTATCTTTCTATAGATATAGATATAGATATAGATATAGATATAGATATAGATATAGATACCTATCTATATCTCTATATCTTTCTATTATTTAACAAAATAAATGTTATTGACCTAATAAGTAGAGAGCCCCAGGATAAGTAGGCTGTAGGGATAATGTCAAGCAATAAAAGGAATAAAAAAAAAATACCCAGACAAAACAAAACCTTTGTAGTAGATCTCCACGTAGCTGATGGCTTAGAAGTGGAAGGACACTTAGGAGAGTGGACTTATTTATTATTTATTTATTTATTTATTTAGAGAATGCATGCATGCACACATACATGTGGGGAAGGGGCAGAGAGAGAGAGAGGGAGAGAGAGAATCCCAAGCAGGATCCACACTCAATGCAGAGCCTGAGGTGGGGCTCAATCTCACAACCGTGAGATCATTACCTGAGCCAAAATCAAGAGCTAGACATTTAACCAGCTGAGCCATCCAGGTGCCTCATTTTCTGAGAATGGATATTCTTTGTAAGAATGCAAAGCTCTCCAAAGTTGGGAGGGTATGGAACACAACAGATAAAACCTGGAGAAGTATATAGAAGGGTGTCAAGAGGTTATTAGAGCCATCTGACTGAGTACATCATGGGGACTTGTCTGAAGCCTCTGAGAGGAAGAACTATGTTTTCTAAAGAAGCAGGAGAACTTTCATTATTCCAGCCAAGAGAAGAAACTGAAATTAATCAGGAAGAGAAAGACATATCAAACAGAGGCCAGTGAATATATTTCTTCCCCTATGCTGCAAAAAACGTAATGCATCCAGGAAATTAGCCCTTGATAATTAGGACAGAAAATGTGGGAATAAACAAAACTGTTGCGAATTCACACTTATAACCAGAATCTTAGTTTGTTTTTGTTTTTGTTTTTATCTTTGTCTTTATTAGACTTAATTTCAACACAAGAAAACAAGTACCTTCTTTAAGGGCAGGATTTAGTCTCACCATCCCAGCACCCATCAGATGAAATGGAGGCTTTAGCTCTACTGAAGTTAAGTTATAGAATATAATGTTATAATAGTAAAAATATAAAATTACAATATGTTTATTTTACACAGATTTAAAACATTCAAACCTTAGCATTTTAATATGAATTTTACGGATGCTGCCAAAACAGTCCCTACATCATGTTGTAGAAACATGGTTTCTTATTGCAAAGCTAAAGGGCATCTAGGGATCAGCGATACCATGGCTCCCAGTCTTTCCCTTTTGACTTTTTTCCTGCTGTGGACCCAAAAACTCAAGATAAAGAGCCACTAAAAAAGGAATAGAAAATGGAGACTTATCCCAAGAAAATGAACACTGAAAATAGAGAACCAGACTCGGGGAGCTTCAGAGAGACCCAGAACCCTCGGTTTGGTATCACTAACCTGACTGCCGGTTTATTCTGAGTTCTTTCACTTGAACTGACTTTCCAATGCTGTTCCCACATCTGCTTAACAGAGAACCATATTTGGATCTAGGCTCTTTTCCAGGTTTTCTCCCCCAAAATCACCTACTGAGTATGTTTGGATACACAGCAGAGTTTGTTGAAAGTTTGCAGAGGGGTTTAATCATAAAAAATTCAAATGCCTTAATATTAAATAGCAGACACCTTGGTTCTAAAAATTCTATGGATATAGATCACTGGTAATTTTTCATTGGCAATTTTTTTCTGCATTCTAGCCATATAATTTATTATTTAGTTCCTGTTCACTCTCCCCTTCCTCAAGCTTTATTTCACCTGGTGTTTTGTTTCTGATGTAACTGGCATTCATGATCTAGAATCTAGATCATGGCATTCATGGTCTAGAATTCTATGAGAACTGGGTTTTAAATGTGACCTTTCCCGGATGATATTCTTACGGTGGGTGTTGAGGGGCCATCAACCCATGACCATTTTGAATTAAATCTTAAATGATTCATGAGAATTTGAAGCCCCACACTTAATTGCAGGTGATATGATTTCTGAAAATTTGATTGCCACACCTAATTCTCAGAAGATATCTCATCTGTAGACACTCAAATGTAAGGCTGAACTAGTCAGTCTCCTTTGTGTATGCCTTTGTGGGCAGATACGTTTTCTTTTCTTCCTTTCTACTTTTAACTTTTTGGCTTTTTATGGGCATCTGCGGCCCAATTCCTCACTGTACACAGATCAGGGTCATGTGTCCTTTTTCACGTGTGCCTTTAAAACCCAAGACTGAATTATAAGAATTGGAAAACTCTGTTAGGCTGGTCACCAGCTTTAGCACTTGCTTTTATGTATAGATTCAGACTCATTTCATTTTTGTCTCCTGTGGAGATCCCTTTCTTGCAAGCTCTGACATGAATTTAAGAAAATTAAAAATATATATTTCAGCCAATTTTGTTTTGTATTCAATGTTTTGTAGACAGGGAGTTTTCAGGACATCTGGTCTACTATATGACCAGAAGTGGAAGGCTCTCCTTTCTTTTCTCACTCATTACCAATTTCTGTTCATTTCATAGGTGGAAACATTCACTCTTATTTTTGTTTGTGTGGGAGTCTTTTGTAAATATTTCTTCTGCTTTTATCTTCTTTGCATAAAAAAGCTTAACAAGATACTGTTTTAATCAAAGATAACCTTGGCTCTAAAATAGATGTCTGTGACGTTTATTAAAATACTATTTCTTCATACTACTACATCGTATCCTCTATAATTTTACCCACAAATCATTAACATTGGCAAATAGCAGTAATTTGGTTGGTTGGTCTTTCATTTGCAAGGGTTTTTTAAAAGTATGTTAATAGACCACAATATAGTTGGGCCTTATTTTATTTCTAGTGCCCAGAGTTTCCGAGACTTTGCTGGGGCTTGTGCTTAGCTCTCTAAATCGGCGCTGCTCAAAGCGTCGTCTGTGGTATGAAGATGGTCCATAAACTGTTATTGGTCTCCAGTAAGTACAGTACAGAAGTGGAGTGTTTAGAAGCCTTCACAATTTGGCATTGCAGATTGTAGACATATCTAAGTATGCAGTAAGTGAACTAAGCTTATTGAGCAGGACATAGTCTGGTTGTTCTGATGGCAAATTCATGATTTCTGTTTGGCGGAGCTGTGTGATAGTTGTGCGATATTTGTCCATGAAGAAATTTATTTCACTCCACGCATGAAGATATGTATCCATATCTTCAAATGAACTCAAATAGTTCTTTCTAGCAGTATATTCAGTTATTTCAAATAAATTACTGATAAGGCCCAATTTTTTTTTTTTTCTGGTTAGCCAGTGCTTTTAACCTGAAATTGTATACTTACACCTCTTCAATGGGTACCACAGGTCACATGAAGGCATGAACAAAAATCAAGCTGTAAACATAGGTGTTTTACTTGTGTTAGAAACACAACTTGAAGCACCTGTACCACCATCATTTGGTAATAGATGCTACTACACTAGGCAAAGAGAGCATAAAGGCTGTCACTATTCAAGAGACAATGTAAGTTTAGGAATTGAGACTCCGAGCTCTGAAACAAGAATGCCTGGTTTTAACTCCAAGCCCCACCACTTAGTAGCTGTGTAACATTGGGCAGGTTACTTAAACTTTCTGAGCCTCACCTTTCTCACCTTTAAAATGAGGATCATGGCAATGGTCCCATGTCCTAAATTTGTTTAGAAAAAATTCAGTGAAGATTGTCATCATTATTTTTGGCACTATTTCATGCACTTAGAGCAGAGAAGAACACTATGATAATCCACATTTCTATCCAATGCACACATAGTTGTTTTGACCTTTAATAGTGGATGAAAAAAATGCAAGTATGCAAGTTTTAACTGTGTGTTTTTATTCCCTTCTTAATTTTCCTAACCCAATAGCTCTTTCTTTCTTTCTTTCTTTCTTTCTTCTTTCTTTCTTTCTTTCTCTTCTTCTTTCTTTCTCTTTATATCTGTCTCTTAACTCTTCTCCAAGCAGTTCTCTGTATCTTTGTTCACCCCAGTTTCCAAATATTCTCCCTTGTTATGAGTCTTTATACAACAAATATTGATTAAGAATCTTACAGGTGCCAGGCAGTATTCCTGGTTCTTGGGATAAAGGAATTAATCAAACACTGGTTCTGTTTTTAAGAAGTCTACAATTTAATTTGGGCTACTGCATATGTAATAAAGATGAGTATTGTAAATGTTATGATACATACATGAATGAGGTATACAGGAGATTTAAAAAGAAAAGTCTCAAAATTTTGTGCTATGAAATAGTGTGTAAGTGATGTTTCAGCTGATCATACAAAAATGAATGTGCTCTTCAACAGGACTGGGCAAAGGTGATCAGATGAAATATTTGTTAGATATAGCTAATGTAAATAGGAATCATTCCATATAGGCATATAGAGAAAACTTTTCTTTTTACAAGAGGAGGTTGGTGGTAAAATATATCCACAACTAGATCCAAAGCTCTGCCAAAATAACAACCCCTAACTTTTACAAAGTAGAAGAGAAATCAAAGTTTGCACTCAGTTATTTGCACCAGATCTTTTTTTTTTTTTTTTCAGGAAATCTGTGATTTTCTTCATTCTATTTGCTTTATTTTGCTGTAGCCAAAGAAACAATCAGGAAAAAAATATAATCCATTTGTTCAATATCACAAAGTGAAAATAAGACGGTTGCTGGGTCAGAGTAGGGAAGCAAAGTGGAGATACATACCTAGCCAGGGAAAGCAGAGAGAAAGCCAATGACTGTCAAACAAGAATGGTCACCTGGGTCTGCAACAAACTATG
Source organism: Leopardus geoffroyi (assembly GCF_018350155.1). NCBI lineage: Eukaryota > Metazoa > Chordata > Mammalia > Carnivora > Felidae > Leopardus > Leopardus geoffroyi. Next base: position 118,182,235 of record NC_059327.1, read on the forward strand.
AGATTGCAGAACATGGGCTCAGACATGTGAAGTACAGAAAACAGCCCTGGAATATGATGAGCCAGTGGAGAATTTCTGGACTGAGGAATTAGTGACAGGAAAACACCAAGCTGTAGGAGTAATTCTTAGTGAAGTGACTACTCCTACAGCAAGTTATAAATTAAATATATTTAAATCGATAACTATTTTCACAACTTAGTTCTGATTTCCTTGCATGCATTTTCAAGAAAGAAAGATGGAAATCTTGTAAGCTACAATTCCCATAATTCACTTTATCTTTTCCTAACTTTTAGTCTCTTAAAGAAATACAGACAATAATGCTTTTATTTCCAATATGTATTGCTAAGGCTAAGTAAAGTAAGAAGACCAAGCTTATGTACACAAATGAATGGGTTGTTTTCTTTCTTGTGTGCTCACTAATATTAACTCACCTTTATATTTCAACCTACACATATAAACACACACAGATACGCACATCCACACACACATGCTTCAACACATAGAAAGAGGATAGTTTAGATACCCTTGAGTAATATACTATAACTAAGTACCTAATTTAAATCTTTGCCAAGAAGTTGGAAAGTGAGGGAAGGGAATATAATGGATTTTAGCTTTAATTTGTGAAAAATTTCTCTGCCTGTTGTAAGTCACAGTGGAGAATGGAAAGAGATCCTTCTATGAAAACTGGGTTTTGTGTGACTGACACACACTGCATTTTTAATAACACAGACTGAAATGCATTATTCAGAATTAACTCTTGTCCAGCAATTCAGTTCTGCTGTAGATCTTCATACTTCTAGTAAGTCTGTTGTCTGCAAAAATTCAAATTATTTTTCTGATTAATACTAGTAGCCAAGATAGTACTTGTTTACCTAAGTAGAATTTAGTGAAGACCACAAGAAATTATTGTAATGTATTTCAATAGATCAGGTAATTTTGAGTTAGTATTTAGTGTGAAATACTTCAATGAATATCTAAAAGTATCTAGCCATTTTGATTTTGATTTCCCTTTGACTGGTAAGAATAGTATCACATTTGCATAAAGGAAACTATCCATGTCAAGGGACAAAGCATAGGCATAGATGTTACTTCTTAAGAGCTGCAATAAAGCCCTTATTAAGTTTCAGAAATTCTTGAAGTGTGGGATGGTATATTTAAAGATGATAATATTTATTGTATTCATCTAATAAAGGAATATAGTCTCACCTTTTCAAAATCAAATACAGTAAAACCTTGGATTGGGATTAACTTGTTCTGCAAGTGTTCCCAAAGATGAGCAAACATTTCTACTAAATTTTAACTTGATAAATGAGTGATGTTTTGCAATACAAGTAGTACGCCATGCTGAAAGTCACATGATCACAACTGAGCCAATGGCTCTTGAAATTCACTTTCATATATACAAGTGCTTTGGATTACAAGCAAGTTTCTGGAATGAATTATCTGTGTAAACCAAGGTTTTATTGTAATCAACACAATTTAAGGTAAGTTATCTTGTATAGGTACAACTCTTCCACCAAGATGATATGATCTGTCAACTGTATGCCTTTGTTATTTGATATTCAGCATTCCTGCTTATTCTTATGCAAGAATGACCCCTGTAAGTTCATGATCTGGAGTAAGGTAATTATTACTCTAATTCACCACATAGTTTTGGTGAAGAATCAATGAAGTGATATATGCAAAATGCTTAGTGCAAATCCAAGGAATCCTTATAACATGTGTCTAGTATGTGGGAATACAATCTCCTGAAGTAAGTGATCACAGGCTAGAAACAAGAAACTGGTCTCAAGAAATGCTAGGGATTAAAAAGGACAGAAAGACATGAAGTTCACAGGGATGCATTTACATTAATTGACAAATGTCTTACTTTTCTCCTCTGTATGGGACACATTACAACAATGAATGTCTTTTCCAGGAAAATAATTATCTTCAACCATGAGGAAAAGCCTCCTCTAATTTCTTATTTTATTCCTTAGAAATCAATAGATGAATGGGGAGGAGGCAATCAACATGACAAAGAACAGAGGAATAAGACAGGGGGAGAAATGAAGAGGGAAAGGGAGAGGGACATAATGAGGAGGTGAGAAGAGGGGCAGTGATGTTGAACATGTCGACACTGTACCTCCTTCTTCCATCCTCTCCTCTGGGTATGAAGGAGACAAAAACAAAAGTTTCTGAACATACCAATCCACTTTTAAAAAATGTAATTCCTATTTATACCTAAGCCCATCTCTTTGCTCAGTCCATCCTCCATAGAGTACACACACACACACACACACACACATGCATACACCTCACATTTCCATTCACTGGACTAATTGAATCAATCAAATTGAATCTATTCAATCTAATCCTACTGAAAAATTTATAGCTAAAATTGAAGTTTCTTGTCATTAGTATATTACTTTTACTTGAGTAAGCTTATATGCTTTGGACATAAATAACTATATTCATAACTAAGTAAATATAATATACAAAAATATTAAATAACTTAATATATAACATAAAAATTATAATTACATTTTTATTCCAAGTGATTTAAAGACCAAAAAATAGTTAAAAATAAGTTTAAAATGTTGAGGATACACCAAACTCCACACCCAAGAAACAAATAATCCAGTGAAGAAATGGGCAGAAAACATGAATAGACACTTCTCTAAAGAAGACATCCAGATGGCCAAGAGGCACATGAAAAGATGCTCAATGTCGCTCCTCATCAGGGAAATACAAATCAAAACCACACTCAGATACCACCTCACGCCAGTCAGAGTGGCTAAAATGAACAAATCAGGAGACTATAGATGCTGGAGAGGATGTGGAGAAACGGGAACCCTCTTGCACTGTTGTTGGGAATGCAAACTGGTGCAGCCGCTCTGGAAAACAGTGTGGAGGTTCCTCAAAAAATTAAAAATAGATCTACCCTATGAGCCAGCAATAGCACTGCTAGGAATTTACCCAAGGGATACCGGAGTGCTGAGGCATAGGGGCACTTGTACCCCAATGTTTATAGCAGCACCTTCAACAATAGCCAAATTATGGAAAGAGCCTAAATGTCCATCAGCTGATGAATGGATAAAGAAGTTGTGGCTTATATATACAATGGAATACTACTCGCCAATGACAAAGAATGAAATATGGCCTTTTGTAGCAATGTGGATAGAACTGGAGAGTGTTATGCTAAGTGAAATAAGTCATACAGAGAAAGACAGAGACCATATGTTTTCACTCTTATGTGGATCCTGAGAAACTTAGAAGACCATGGGGGAGGGGAAGGGGAAAAAAAAGAGAAGGAGGGAGGCAAACCATAAGAGACTCTTAAAAACTGAGAATAAACTGAGGGTTGATGGGGGGTGGGAGGGAGGGGAAAGTGGGTGATAGGCATTGAGGAGGGCACCTGTTGGTATGAGCACTGGGTGTTGTATGGAAACCAACTTGACAATAAATTTCATATTAAAAAAATAAAAAAATAAAATGTTGAGAATAATGGGTAGTATTTTATGCCAGTAGACATCAGATATTTTCTCAGACTTTTAACATATCTTGGCCACTGATACCTTTTTTCTTTTCCTAGAACATACCAGGTTTATCCAGAAATTTGGCTTTTCTCTTCACTTCATGATAGGAAATAAAAATTATGGAATGTTCAAAGGTGAGTAGAGCAGTGGCTGGGCCCTGAAATAAGCAATGTCACAAATATACTGAGCTAAAAGGATGACATATGATTTTCTTTATATTGGTTAGAAAATACTAAGATAGTTTTCCTATTCTCCGCCATCATGATGTATACAATTGACTTTTCCTCGTCATGTCTTCTCACAAGACTTTCAGGATCAAGGTACTCCTGGCAAAGAGACGAAAGCAGAATCATCCCATTCCCCAGCAGATACAGATGAAAACTGATAATAAAATCAGGTACAACTCCAAGAGGAGTCACTGGACAAGATCTTAACTGAGTTTGTAAGGGGTTGCACATGAGATGGCACACGTATTGATGCCATATGTAGGTCATGTGCTCATACCTTATCATTCTGTAAACATCAACTATCTGAATGATATACATGTTTTATTGGGGAAATGATTTTTCTCTTTTACTATGCTTCTGCATCAGTAGGTTGGTTCCGTAACAAATATAAGAAACCTTTTGTTTGAAAAAGAAAAAAGAAGAAAGAAAGAAAATACTGAGATAAATCTTTTGTTATATAAAAAAAAATTAGAGAGACAAATTTTCTAAGTTAGATTTCCTTCCTTTATAACTCCAAAATAATAGCATACTACTGAATACAATTGCCTCCTTGGAGTTACTAAAGTTTTTCCCTGGGAATTTATTTTTGAAATTTTCCTAATTCATAATTAACCATTTAGTTGCGTTTGCACAGAAAATCAAAATGTGCCATGCGGTATTTCAGTAGTGATGTGAAGAGTGTAATTAATTTAGAAAGTTCATGCCAGGGGCTCCTCCTTTTAGTTATAATTTTTATTTTCCCTTTCCCCTTCAAATTATTTGGATTCATTTTACCACCTCACTCTGCAGATCATGACAATAGTTCAATAAAATTTCCAGGTGCTAAGCAGTGTGCATGGAAGAAACAGAAAAAGCTTTCTCATTTATGGTAAATGTATCTTGTGATATGGTCTTTATTTTTTAACACATAGAATGAAAGCAAAACAAAAGAACTTTATACTAAATTCTTCTATCACTGAAAGACATTTAATTCACTTATATTTAGTGTAATTACTGAGAGTTCTTATATTTAATCAACACATTTGATTTACAGTTATTTTTTCTTTTGCCTTTCTCTTGGTTAATCAGATATATTTTTGTTCCATTTCCCACTTAATTTATAGTTATACATCTTCTTTATTCAGTGTTAACACTAAAAATTATAATATACATTTCTGAGTTCTCACAGGCTAATTAATACAAGTTACCTTTATCACATCCAGATAATGCTAAAACTTTACAATACTTTAATTTATAATTTTCTCACCTGTTTGCATTATTTTATTTTGCATTTTAATTTATATTACCCACATATATACAATTTCCAGTGTTTGTCATAATCATTTTAATTTCCATGATTCTATTTGTCATTATTTTTCTTCTGACTGAAGAAATTTTTTTTCTCAGTATGTAAATAAAATTTACTGAGATGTAACTTACTGGATTAAAATAAATAGGTCTTAAGTACACATCAATGAGTTTGTTTAACTTTTTTTTTAACTTTTCTCTTTGAAGTAATTATAAATTCCCTAGAATTTGCATAGATAATACAGAAATTTCTATGTGTTCTTTAAAACCTTCCCCAAGGTTATAATCTTTATAACTATAGTACATCATCAGTTCCAAGAAGTTGACACTGGTGTAGAGTGTATATACAGTTCTACATCATTTTCCATATATATCTAGATTTATGTAGCCAGCACCATAATCAAGATACAGAACTCTCTTATCACCACAGAAATCTCTTTATAGTGTCATTCACTTCTCTCCCTAACCTCTGACAACCACTAATCTGTTCTCTATCTCAATAATTTTGTCATTTTGGGAATGCTACATAATGGAATCATTATGAGACCTCTGATATTGGCTTTTTTCATAAGAAGTAATGTTGTTGAGAGATATTCAAGTTATTGCATGTATCAATAGTTTATTCCTTTTTATTGCTAAATAACATTTCATGTTACGGATTTATGACAGGTTCTTTAACCATTTCTTTATTGTAGGAGATTTTGGTTGTTTCTATGTTTGACAAAAACAAATAAACCTGCCATGAACAATTGTGTACATTTTTTTTATTGTGTAGAAATAAGCTTTCATATCTCTAGGGTAATTGTGATTTCTGGGTTCTATGAAAAGTATATGTTTAGTTCTTTAAGAAATTTCCAAAACGGGGCACCTGGGTGGCTCATTCATTAAGCATCTGACTTTGGCTTGGGTCATGATCTCACAGTTCATGAATTCAAGTCCCACACCAGGTGAGCTAGAGCCACACATTGGGTGAGCTCAAGCCCTGCTTCCATTGAGCTTGTGCCCCCTTGTTTCAAGGGAGCACAAGCCCCACTTTGGGTAAAACACGAGCCCTGCATGAGCCCCGTTTCTCTCTCTCTCTCCCTTTCTCTCTCTCTCTCTGACCCTCTAGGACTTTCTCTGTCTCTCTCTCACCCTGCCCCTCACTCACTTTCTCTCTCTCTCTCTCAAAAAAAAGTGCCAAAACTATTTTTCAGAGTGGTTCTATAATAATGAATTCCCACCAGTCCCTCCATACCCTTCAGCATTTGATATTTCAAGGTAAAAAAAAAATTAGGTGCATGATGACAGCTTATCATGGTCTTAATTTGCATTTTTCCCAGTGGTTAGTGATGTTAAACATATTTTTATGTGTTTATTGGCCATCCGTGTATTATATAACCTCTTTGATGAAGATATGTTCATGTCTTTGTCCATTTTCAAATTGGAATTCTTCTTAATATTGAGTTTTTAAATTCTTTGTCATCTAGACATCAGTCTTTCCATGGACCTGTTGTTTGCAAATATTTCTCCCAGTCTGTAGGTGTCCTCTTAACCATCTTTATAAGATCTTTCAAAGAGAAAAATGTTTACTTTGACACAGTCTAATTTTTCAATTTTTTCCTTTACTGGATTATGTTTTGGTGTCATGTCTAAAATATTTTCACCAAACAACCACCACTGCAATAAGTGACAAATCTCATTTCTAAACTTGTTATATTATTTGAAATTTCCAATTTTCAATAAAATTATGAGGTATGTAAAGAAAGAAGAAACTATAGCTCCATATACAAGGGGGAAAAATCAACCAATAAAAGCTGTCCCTAAGCAAACTCAGATGACCTAGAAAGCTAAGGCAATATTCAAGAAGAGCATAAAGCTAGGACTTATACAGTCACCTATCAGATCTTACTAAAAAATGAACAAAAAAGAAAACTAGGATAATTAATGTCAGCATGACATTGGTGCAAAGATACGAAGTTACAAAATGAAATACAATAATCCAGAAACAGGCCCACAGATAGTCACTCTTTGGTATATAACAGACACCATTGGAACTAGGTGAGGAAGAGAGGATTTTTCTAAATGGTGTTGGGCAAATTAAATATTTATTAGGGAAATAAATGAACCTTGACACCATGAAAATATACAAAATAAACTTGGGATGGATCATAAACCTAAAAATGAAAATTAAGCAATCAAACTTCAAGATGTCTTTAAGATAGGTAAAGGTCACTTAAACCAAAAAAGGAAGATTGATATTAAATTTAAGAATCACTGGGGTGCCTGGTGGCTCAGTCAGTTAAGCGTTGGACTTAGGCTCAGGTCATGTGATCTCACGGTTCCTTGGTTTGAGCCCCACATCGGGGTCTGTGCTGACAGCTCAGAGCCTGGAGCCTGTTTCAGATTCTGTGTCTCCCTTTCTCTCTGCCCCTCCCCTGCTCATACCCTGCCTCTCTATGTCTCTCAAAAATGAAAAAAAATGTTTAAAAAATTAAAAAAAAGAATTTCCATTTATCAAGAGACACCATTAAGAAAGTGATAATATAAATTAGTAGAGCTACCTGACATACTTATGTATTAAATAAATGGCTCATTCTATTATATGTAAAACACTCTAACAACAAAAAAGCTCAAATAATACCATTAAAAAATTAGCAAGAATGGACAAGTACTTCGCATAAAAAATGATAAAAAAAAGATGGGGCGCCTGGGTGGCGCAGTCGGTTAAGCGTCCGACTTCAGCCAGGTCACGATCTCGCGGTCCGTGAGTTCGAGCCCCGCGTCGGGCTCTGGGCTGATGGCTCAGAGCCTGGAGCCTGTTTCCGATTCTGTGTCTCCCTCTCTCTCTGCCCCTCCCCCGTTCATGATCTGTCTCTCTCTGTCCCAAAAATAAATAAACGTTGAAAAAAAATTAAAAAAAAATGATAAAAAAAGAAAAGCTCAGTTGACATATGTGAAGTTTCTTGACATCATTACCAGCAGATAATTGCAGATATAATTTGCAGACCAGAAAGACTAAAATGAAAAAGGCTGACCATACTAAGTTTTGACAAGGATATAAAGCAATTGCAACTATATTCTATTGCTAATCTGAGGATAAATTTATTAAACAATTTAGAAAAATATTTTGGCATTTTTTAATGAAAGTAGACATGCGTATAACTCATAAATCAGCAGTTTTACTCTTGGGTATTTTAATACCACAGAATGAGTCCTTATAATCACAAAACACACATACAGATAAATTCATAGTATCTTTATTTATAATAGCCCAACACTTGAGAGAACAAAATATAAGAAGGCATAAATATATTATGATTCATTCATACAATGGACATCACAACAATGAAAAACATACTACTGAAATGTGCAAGAATGTGACAATCTTAAAGACATGATTATAAGTGAATTAAGTCAAGAACAAAATACTGCATACAGTATAACTTTCTTTATAGCAAGACAAAATTAATCTATAGTAGTAAAGATCAAAATAATGGTTAACATGAGGAGAATACTGATAGGGAAACATGGTGGATTCTTGGAAATATATTATTTGGGGTTATAGTTACATAGGTGTATACCCATATAAAAATATAATTGACCTGTGCAACTTAGATTTACTCAACTTATTGTATGTGTTGTAGCCCAATAAAAATAAACATTTAAAAAACATTTTTAAATGTAGAACAGAAAAGATTTGCTAATAATTGAATTGAGAGTTCTGAGAAATAAAGCAAAAGATTATTTCATAGTTTTTCCTTGAGCAAATGGAAAACTGGAGTCACCAATTATTGAGATAGAGAATATCGGAGGAGGAGCAGGTTGAATTAGGAAAGAGAGATTGAATCATGTTTGTCTGGATACCTATTACACACTTGAATGCAGACAAGTTAGCAGCTAAGATATGTAACTGTAGGGTTTGTTGAGAAGTCTAAACTTAAGATAAAATTTTGGAGATTATCACTGTATTAGGGTATCCAGAGAATCAGAACCAACACGATATGTGTGTACATGTGTCTGTGTGAGTATATCCTATATAGTATTTGTGCGGGTATATGTAAAGAGCTTTATTTTAAGGAATTGGCACACATGGTTATGGAGGCTGAGCAGCCCCAATATTTGAAGTCAGCAACTGGAGACCCGGGAGGGTCAATACATAGCTCCCAGTCTGAGTCAAAAGGGTTGGAAGGCCAATGATGTAAATTCTAGTCTGAAAGTCAGCAGACTTGAGACAAAGAAAGAGCCAATGGTTTAATCCAAGTCCAAAGGCCAGAAAGGATTCATGTTCCAACTCAAACAGTTATGCAAGAGGTTTAACTAACCCTCTTACTCAGCCTATTGTTCTATTTAGGCAGGTCTTCAACTGACTTGGGTGAGAGTTACACCCATTAGGGAAAGCAATATGCTTTTCTATATCTTTACAGATGCACCAGAATAATGTTTGACAAATATCTGGCGCTTTGTGGCTCAGTCAAGTTGATACATAAAATTAACTGCCATAAATCACCAAAGATTTAAAGCCATATTAGACGAGGACTCCAAAGAAGTGATGCAAGAACAAAATTCTGGGAAATTTAATGTTTGAAGACTCTAAACATTAGTGATATTCAACTAAAGAGGATTAGAATGAGTGTCCCACAAAAGCATGAGGAAACCAAGAGACAGTGATGTCCAAAAAGCCAAGTAAGTACTTCACAAAGTTGAGCTTAAGCACTATGTCAAAAACAGTGAAATGGAATGAGGGCAGAGACTTGCCACTCAGGACACTGAGATTTGGTTCAAGAGAAGATTGAAATTCTTCTACTCCTGACCATAATAGACCAAGAAGGGTAATTTAAAAGAATCTCTCTGCCATAAACAACTAAAAACCTGGATAAAATGTGTACATCAATTGTTTTTCAAACATTGAGCAATAGGTATCACAGAGCTCTAGTTCCTGAGAAAAGGAAATAAACCAGGTAAGCCCCGCAATTCCTTTGGCTTTCCGCCTTGCGATAATATTCAGACAAAAGGGCAAGGATTGTTCTGTTCCCAAACAGAACAATTAGATTTGGGAAGGTAGAGGCAGCTGGAACTATGGAGCAAATACCAGCAAGAAAGGTATTGCACAAAGAAAGATCAAGAAGTCTATAGAGGATTGGATCTGTTGTTGTAAGTAGGAGTAGCAAAGAATTACCAGAGAGCTGTAACCTGAATATTTACCCAGAGATTACACAAACTTTATACATTTTGAGTCACAACCAGCCAGAATGAAGTCTCCATTAAACACCTAGAGCATTCAATATGGACCTCAGAGGAGTAAGAGAACTAAATTAGTCCAAAGTAAAAATCACTGTGAATACATGCTAACCAAGTTTACACACAAACCTTGAAAAGACAAGCTAATTTTCAAGTTACCTGGTTGCCTTCAAGAATCCAAATAAATGGAGAGATATAATATGTTCATGCATTTGAGGACTCAATGTTGTTATCTCTGAGGAAGGCATAAGATTTCTAGTATATTAAGCTATCATTCCATTTGGCCTCCATTATTGTTCAAGCAGGTCATGGATTTGGGGGTATTTGGGGAAATTAGTTGGAATTTATACAATTCTTTGGAATATGTGCTACAAAGAAGGAAATTAGAAATGATTGGCCCCTGCGCAGAACTATGTAATGATACTCACTAAGAACTTTATTCTTGCTTGTGGCTGGCCTGGGTATAACAGATCTAGCATGGGACACATAATGTACCTATAGCCTAAGACCCTTCTCTTGGGTGTTATGCTATGTACAGTTCGCTTCAGTCTATCATACGGTTATGTATCAGAATTCAATTAGAAAAACCAACCCATTATAAGTATTATAAGAATGAAGGATCTAGAATAAGAATATGAATTCACATGAATGTGAGTCAACTGGGGAATAAAGGTCTAGAAGGGGAGCTTGAGTACTGGAAATACAGACACGAACCACGTCAATTTAGTGTGGGTGGAAAGGGCAGAGTTTTGGCGACCAGGCTTGAAGTGGGAGGCTCTGGTGGGAGGTTATGGAGCGGTCTATGGACACTGCTACTTGTGTGGAAGCTGTTGCCTCTGAGGAACCTGCGGCCTGCGCTCTGGGGTAAGCGTGGATAGTGGGCTTAGGGCTGCTATTGGCTATCAAGGCCCCAACCTGCAAGTTAAACTGGATGACGAGTAGAAGGAAAGAAGAAAACAGGGAGAGAAGAGAAAATGAGGTGCTGCTGGACACATCTGGGCCTGCTGGTTATGTTTGTGACCACCCAAACCTCTGGCACTAGTGGCTTCTGCTCCCCTTCCACCTTCCACATCTCATGCAAGCTGCTTTTTTGGCCAACTCTAACCTAAATCTGTACCACTCAACTTTAGATAGGAGCAGTGGCACCAAACTCACAACACTAATTGGCACAAAAAGCCTGAAGACCTGTTGAGTGATATGGAATTCTTTGATGGAGTACTTTACATGATGCTGACTATATATGGAAATAACATGAAATAAAATGGGGAAGGGTGTTATCTATGTCAAAATCTTAGGTTACTTATGTAAGACCTCTGACAACGGACATGTGAGTTGGGCGTTTGTCTCTTTCTTTCTTCCTTCCTTCCTTTCTTTCTTTTCTTTCTTTCTTTCTTTCTTTCTTTCTTTCTTTCTTTCTTTCTTTCCTTCTTTCTTCCTTCTAGATGTTTATTCATTTATCTTGAGAGAGAGGGAGATAGAGAGAGAAAGTGAGCAGGGGAGGGGCAGTGAGAGAGGGTGAGAGAGAGAGAATCCTAAGTATGTTCTATGCTGACAACAGAGTCCGACATGGGGCTTGACCTCAAGAACCGCAAGATCATGATTTGAGCTGAAACTGAGTCAGACCTCCAACTCACTGAGCCACCCAAGCACCCCAGCTTTTGTCTATTTTAAAAGAGTGGCAAAATAACAGAATAAAACTTTAAGGTGATAATGATCAGCTCATTTATTATACTTACCACATACCAGGCATTTCAAATACATTATATATATGGACTTACTTAAGTCTGACAACAAACTGTGAAGGGAGTATTATTACCCCTATTAAATCCGGAGACCTGGAGACATTAAGTAAATTGTTGAAAGTCATATAGTTGGTCAATGGCCAAGCCAGGATTTGAATCCAGGTAGTATGGTGTCAGAGTTTGTGCATTAACAGTGGTGATAATATACCTGATGGAAAAAGGTGAAGGATATTGCAAAAGAAGAAAATGCATGGAGTATCAACTTAGATGCAAGCAGGTAATTCAAACAGCAGGATGATAAATGGACTGGTTTTGATTCATATTGAGTTCATAGATAATTTGAAGATAGAAAATTCCTGTAAAATTTTGAAAAGGGATTAAGCACATGGATCTCTAAGCTTAAAATGTTTTTCTCATGCTGAAACTATAGGAATTCACTGTGATGCAAATAGAAGAACTTAGAAAATGTCTTAAGAGTCCAAGTTCATGTAATGTCCAGCAGAAAGAACATTAAGATGTATTCCTTAGGGAGAAGTAACAATATTTGATTACCTATTAAAGACCTAAGACTTTTCATATCTTCTTTGAAAATGTACATGAATTCTAATCCAACCCATCCCCTATCCCTGGACTCAAAGTCAGTGTCAAATTTAGCTCCTTCATGAAGTCTTTCCTTTCTCCTTTCAATAAATTCAGGCATTCCTTCCTCTGGGTTTTCACAGAAAGTACTTTGTTCACACTTCTAACTTAGTGAGTATCATTACATTGACACTGGATGTTAATATGTGCAATGGATTCTGTAGTGCACAGTTTGCATATCCCTTTAGGACTGAGACATTTATTCTTCTAGCGGGAAGAAGGTCTGTCTGTTGACAACTTACAACTGTCCCTCCCCAAGCATTGCTCTCAGCTGAATGAAACAATTCACCCTGTCCCCCAGGAAATCTCACATTTAATAACCATTTGATGCAAAAGTACAAAGGCCTGGCCCATTTGCTCCAATTGGAGATAATTCTGAAGGGGCAGCCAAGCGTCAGAACTCCCTGGGGGACTGACTGAGTTTGCTGTTGCAACTGCACTACAGTTTGATTTCACCTTCTCCCCAGTGCCGCATCCTAGTTGTTGCAACCAGAAGACTCTCCAATAAATCTAAGTGCATTAAAATATACACTTTTATTTTTTAATAGTGATTTTTAATTTTTAATTTTTAAAGTTTATTTATTTTGAGAGAGAGAGAGAAAGAGAGAGAGCAAGCACGCATGAGCAGGGGAGGGGCAGAGAGAGAGGGAGAGAGAAAATCTCAAGGAGCCTCTATGCTGTTAGCACAGAGCCCTATGCAGGGCTCAATCTCTTAAACCATGAGATCATGACCTGAGCCAAAACCAAGAGTCAGATGCTTAACTGACTGAGCTGACTAGGCACCCCTAATTTTGATTTCTTTAAATTGAGTCCTTTATTTTCAGTAAAAAAAAATATAAATATGTTCAACGCTTAGGAATCATCAATGATGCACTGATTTTCATAATTCAGTCATATGATTTTGACTGATTTAGCACCTTTCAGATAAACACCAAATTCAAAAGCATATCTACAATACAGGGAGATTTACTGCATTTTTTATGTTGTAAGACTCATACAATTGCTTCTTGATAGCAATTACGCTTTCCTGAAATTTAATCACTGCATTGGGAAAGTCAGACTACTTATATTGGGTCAATAAATGAAGAAGCGAATGATTGAATCAATTAATATGAAACTGAGGGATTCAAGAAAAAATACCCTGTAAACATATTTTAGACCATGGAATTGTGATGCTTTAATTCAACTCCCTATAATGTTAAAAGAAAAAATAAAGCCATGGATTGCTAGGGAATTGACAATAGTCTGATAATACAAGGAAGAAAAGAAGAAAACAAAGGGTGATAAGTTAAATGTAGTATTTGAGACATTGAGAAATGTGGGCTGAACCAAGAACAACTTGGAAGGCTAAATAGATTTGTGTGGACTAAGGAATATTGAGATCTATTTACAAGTCTATGTGTGTTAAATTCAAAACTATGAAAATTACCATATTCACTTGGAAACTTTGTAGGCTGGGGAACTTCTATGTTTTAAAAATGCATTGGTCATACCTGAAATTAAAAAAAAAAAATCATCAGAGACTCAGATAACTTCACCTCTGGGGATTAAAAAGTTAGCTATTCCAGCAGAATGCATGGGCAATGGTCCTTAGGCAATGACTTGTTTCAAACTGTGACAGATTATATTGCTGGCATTAATCAGGCATGTGCATCATGATGCCTTGCACAGCTGCTTAAGGCCATGAAGCTTTATTTAGAAAACGTAAATGTACATTTAGTGGGTATGTTTATTTTTTACTTATTTCAAAAACTTACAATTAAAGGGACCTAGTCTTCTAGTGGAATCACTGTACCATTTTAACATGAATTTTAGTAATGATTTTTTAAAAGATGATTTTATGATTCCCAAGACTTCAATGAAAACAGCCTTGTAATCTTATCCAAAGCCATTTATAAACTTTGGATTCAAAATCAATCTAGACATTCCCTAGGTAAGAGTACTGGATGATATTTGTCAGGAATCTTGGCATGGTCAGGAATATTGCACAAGAACCACGTGTGTCTTTGGTATGAGAAATGATGTTGTAGAAAGAAGAATTATCTAGAGATTATCATTACTTACCATTATTCATATATTTAAATTAAACAAATTAAAATATGAACTCATGGAAAACAGAACCCTTTTTATATAATTACATATGAATTAATTCAGCAACGTATAAAGTAGCCTAATCAATAAACAACATCCCTTCCTTCTAACTTTTAGCAGGATACACACGCCTCATAAAGTATGAGAGTTACATGAGTTGAATCAATATTTCTGAAACTAATTATCTGCTAGATTTTAAGAGATAGTTTTGTGAACAGATAAGTGCAAGCTAGTGGACAAGTGAAGCAAAATGACATTCGCTTCTAGCTAGACTACAATAAGGAAGAAAAACTAATTTTATGGTTTTAAGAAATGATTCAAAGTTCATTTTGTTTTTGTCAAAAATTCTCTAGGTTGTAAAATTAGTATTTAAAAACAGACTCAGGGGCCGTCTGGGTGGCTCAGTCAGTTAAACGTCCGACTCTTTATTTTGATTCATGTCATGATCTCACAATTTGTGGGATCAAGCCCCACCCTGGACTCTGCTCTGATAGCGTGGAGCCTGCTTGGGATTTTCTGTCTCCCTCTCTCTTTGCCCCACCCCCACTCATTCTCTCTCTCTCTCTCTCTCAAAATAAATAAACATTAAAAAAATATATTAAAAACAGACTCTGAACAAACATAAATTTGAATAAATTCTTTCCCTAAAGATAATGGGAGTGGGACTCAATGCAGGGTATAAAGAGGGCCTGCCATCCATATATCCCTTTATATAAATGAGGAAAAAGTGTGCTTTGTATGCTTAATGATCATGCCATACACATAAGGAGAACATCATTATCACATCATCATCAACAGCAACAACATAGCAATAAAATCACTCCATAAAGAAAAATTCTCAAAAGGCTACGGATCTACTCTTAAAGTCAAGTAATAATTTCCAGAGGCTTAAGAAAACATCTTGAATCTTTCAACTTTATTCTCCTTTAATGCTGACTTACAGGCATGAAAAGAATCTTCTCCAATATAATCTAGTGTCTGTAAATAACCTCACTGCTCAGGGGAACCTCAAGGATATTGTAGGACCCAAATGCAATACCATTATGTGAGAAACCATTGTCATGATAACTGGACAATCACAACTGCCTGCATATTAACCAATATACTTCTATATAATCCATTGCCCCCCCCCCAATTGAAACAAATTAGATATCTCAATTAAACTTTATATTTTGAGGTACTTGTATTTTCACAGGTAGTTGCAAGAACTAATGCAGAGGAATCTCATGTATCCTTTATGTTTATCCCAATGGTAACATTTTACAAACCCAACCTAAAATATCACAGTGTTGACATTGATACAATCAAGCTACAATTTATTTCCCTGCAAGGACCCCTCAGGCTGGCCTTTTAAAAAACCAAGCCTACTTCTGTCCTGTCCCTGACCCCTCATTAACCTTTGGCAGCCAATAATCTGTTTTATATTTCTGTAATTTTTTCATTTAAAAAAGGGTTCCATAAATAAAATTATACAGTCTACAATCTTTTGTGATTGGCCTTCTTTCTCCCCACAGAGCCTTATTCTCTGGAAATTCACCCAGGTTTTTTTTTGTTTTTGTTTTTTTTTAATTTTTTTAAACGTTTATTTATTATTGACAGAGAGAGATAGAGCATGAGCATGGGAGGGACCAAGAGACGGGGAGACACAGAATCTGAAGCAGGCTCCAGGCTCTGAGCTGTCAGCACAGAGCCCGACGTGGGGGCTCGAACTCATAAAACAAGAGATCATGACCTGAGCCGAAGTCGGACGCTTAACCCACTAAGCCACTCAGGCACCCCAACCCAGGTTGTTTTGTACATCGATAGTTAGTTCCCTCTCGTTTAGTATTCCGTGGTATGGCTAGACCATAGTGGGTTTAGCCTGTCAGCCACTGAAAGACATCTGTTTTTTCTTCCATTTTTTGGCAATTAGGAATAAAACTGCTATTAAATATCCATCTACTGGTATTTGTGTGAACATAAGTTTCAATTTCTCTAGGATAAATGCCCGAAAGTACAGTTGCTGGGTTGTATGGTAGTTGCTTGCTTTAAGAGAGTGTAAATGTGTTTTACAGAATAACTTTATCATTTTTATTCCCACCAGAAATGTATGAGTGACCAAACCTCCATATCTTCATTAGCATTTGGTATTGCTACTACTTCTTATTTTAGTTATTTATAGGCGTGTGGTGATAGTTTGCCTGGTAGTTTATACTTGTAGCTAATATTTGCATTTTCATAATGGTTAATGATGTTAAATAACTTTTCGTGTGCCATCTGAATATTCTTTTTGTTGAAATGTTTTCACATCTCTTGCCTATTTCTAATTGAATTATTGTTATCATTTTTTAAATACTGAGTTCTGAAAGCTCTTTATGTGTTCTGAATACTCAACCTTTGTTAAATTGTAGTCTGCAAATATTTTCTCCCATTTTTTTTTAGCTTATCTTTTTACCTTCTTAATATGGTCTTTCTCAGAGTGAAAGTATTTTATTTTGATGAGATCCAGTTGATCAGTTTTTTGTTGTTGTTTTTTTGTGTTTTTTTTTTGTTTGTTTGTTTTATGGTGTGGTTTTGGTGTATAAACAGTAACTTTATGCTGGAGAAATGTGACAAACATTATCTCAGCCAGTTTATCAAAGTCAGCATCAACAATGGTAAGACATGTTGATAGTATGTACCCTTGATAATCATGTGATGAAAATTATACTTTATCTCTGTGTTTCCTTATTTCAAAAAGACACACCCTAGTCTTATCATGAGAAAAACAGCAGACAAATCCCAGTTAAGGGACATTCTACTAAATACCTGTCAAGGTCATCCAAACAAGAAAAGCCTGAGAGATTGTCACAGCCAAGGGAAGCCTGAAAAAGCATGACAATTGAATGTGTGGTATCCTGGATAGGATCACGGAACAGAAACTGTACATTAGGTAAAAATAATGAAATATGGATGAAGCATGGACTTAAGCTAAATATAATTTATCAATATTGGTCCATTAGCTGTAGAAAATGTATCATACTAATGCAAGATATTCATAAGAGGAAATTCTAGGTGTTTGTTATGAGAACTCTCTGATTTGTCTTCATAATATAAATCTGTAAATCTAAAACGTTTTAATATATAAATGTTATTTAAGAAATATGCATTTTTTCCCCAGCTCTGTTCACTGAAAATGGCTAGAAACAGTGAACAGCATAATAACAAGAATCACCCTAGTGCCCAGTGGGGCAGAAGGGACAAAAAAGTTGTGTGATGAATAAAACAAATTTCCTTTATTATTTTCCCTAATTTATATGTGTTTGAAAATTCCAAATTTAAAAATTCCTTGAAATGGCAATGTTGCGTAATGAGCATTGCCTTTTATGACCCGAGATTCGTTATAACTGGGGATAGCTGAACTGATATCATCTGTACCGTAACATGTGGTATAGCCATTACCCCACTAGTAACCACCCATTCCCAAGCCTGTAAGAGAAACCAACCAGGCTCTCCTGGAGACCATGAATTGTGAATCAAATCTATTTTAGCTAATGAAATGATCACAATAATTTTCAAGGAAAGTATTATACTTAGAGAGGTACTAAAGCCTACTTCTTCCATCAGATGGTTTTCCTGGCTTGTGTTTTATAGAAGAATCTTCAAAACTGATGTCTACGATTCTAGACAAAAGTTTGCTTTTTGTGGACAAAATATGTAAATACAATAAGCTATTTATAAATGTAAATGCACATGGCGCCAGGCACAAGGTAGGCAAATTGTGTTCTGGTTTTTGTTGTAGGAGCCATGTGTAGATATACACCTCCTGGCCAGGGACTCTGCTAGCCAAAGGCTTGAGTCACTATGTAGTTGCTCAGCATCCCGTGAAAGCGCCAAAGGGCCTATCACAATTTTTCATTGATTCTTCTGCTTAGGCACCAGCCTCTTTCCCTCTTATTGCCTTATATTTGACACATATTTTAAGGTTATTCACTTTTTCTTAGTTTTCTTATTTTTATTTTTGAATTTTCAAATATATGTATATGTATACATATATACATATATACACATATGTGTATATATATATATATATATATATATAAGCAGAGAGGGTATATCGATCATTCCGTTTTACCTATCATCAATGCCAATCGATCATTTTCATCTACAACCCTTGCCACAATGGGCACTCAGGTACTTGTTGATATTATTTGGTCATTTCTCTAGAGATTTTCAGTGATCAGAGCTAGGAAACATTTTTAGTCCATTATGGAGTCAGCCTAAAACTTTTACCCAGAGCCTGGGGGAAAGTTCTGTATGAGATTCAGTGATGAGGTTGGACATCAGGAAGATTTCATGGGAAAAAAAGGAGCTCCCATTAAACACGTTTAAATGCTGTTCCTTTAAGGAAGTGCCACTCTGAAAAATAATCCTGTTTGTTACTTCACATTGAATGTCATGTCGTCTCTGTTAGATTTCCTATATAATGCTTTTTGTTTTTTAGTATTTATGCTCAAAATGCAATTTAAAAAAAAAAAAAGAAGCAAATGAATACAAATGAATTTTAAAAAATAGCTGGCAAGAATACAAAGTTTTCCATCCCATCCAGCACATGCTTTCAATGTCAGATATGGCTTTTGTGTGGGGTTCTTCATATGTAAAGAAGACCTATGAGGTCAGCTAGTACAGATTTTCTATTTTTCACATCACTGAACTAACAAAACTACAGATTCCCATTTCATTAACATGTTAGAGAAAAACCAACCTCTCCTTTCTATTCATTTTCTTTTCATAAGGATTGCCTTTTCTTTTGTGCTTCCCCGAAATATGAAAACAGTGTTCCTGTACCAAATCACTATACTGTAGCATGCAAGCACACAAACGCTAGTATAGTGTGAAATGAAATGATGAAAATGTGCTATAATCCCCACATTGTAATGCAAACCTATAAATGAAGATCACACAAACACTAGCAAATTTGTAGAATAAGAGAAGTTTGACAGAGTTGCATTGCATTTCTACGTATTTTTGTTATTTACATGTCTGATGATTTTGCCCCCAAAATGTTTTGACTGAAGTGTTTCATGCTTATAACATTATTAGGAATCCATGATTCCAAATCCTGTCTTTAGAATGAAGTCTTTAATTACATACAATGCTGTCATTTCCTAAAACATTAATAATATATGTATTAAAAAATTCACAAACCGTGGTCCCACTACATTGGAAGTTGAAATTGAAAATTAGCCATTAGGGAATCCCTCAGGGCACTAAACTATCAGGCAGAGAAAGGGTTGCCTTACAGACTGGGAAAAGTGTTTCTTTCTTTCTTTTTTTTTAATGTTTATTTTTGAGAGAGACAGAGAGGGAGACAGAGTGTGAGTGGGGGAAGGGCAGAGACAGAGACACAGAATGAGAAGCAGACTCCAGGCCCCAAGCTGTGAGCACAGAGTGCATCATGCCGGGCTTGAACTCATGAGATCATGACCTAGCAGAAGTCAGCCGCTTAACCCACTGAGCCACCCAGGTGCCCCTGGGGTAAGTTTTTCTAATTACCAAGGAGATATTTGAGTGCTGCTCTCTGATATGGATTTGAAGGAACCTTGCCATCTTTTCAGACTCCAGGGAGTTTTCTAGGGAAGTTCTAGGGTTTTCATTTCACAATAAAAACATTTCATGGCAGGTCTTCCAAAGCTCTAGGTTTGGTGTTTCACTAAGCAGGTAAAAAATGCCAACCAGCTTCAGCTGAAAGCAAAGGGAACGTGGAATTAATGGTGAAACAGGGGTTTTTAAAGACCAATGTGGCCTCATAACCAGTTCCATATATGATGACTACAGCAGCAACGGATATTTTATTTTTGTATTATTATGCACACATTAATATATTAACCCTGATCTCATCCCTTTCTTTCCCATATTATTTTTTGGTGATAACAACTTTAAAACTCAGTTTTTCTATGATATAATGTTAACATTGAATTGTAATTGAACTAAAACAAGTGTTACTATCATAAAGTGACTTTGGGGATTCTGTACCTTCAAGTTTTGAGAGGTGAATGTCTTCATTTGCATTAAAATTGGCTGCAACTTATCATCAGATTGATATTGTTGTTGCAATGAAATAATTGTTACTTATTTTTATTATGCTTAAGCTCAAATGTGCAAGAGAGTATCTTGACCTATAAAAAGGGTGTCACATGGCTAAATATCAGCTTTGCGAAGGCTTCTCCCAGAGATCCACATGCTATCCACACAGCCCTTCTTCCAGTAGTTTCCTCAGTGCAGGGAATGGTAATTCCTCACAGGAACTCATCTCTGAGTTTCTTCAACATCCATTTATGGCTCTTCCACAATCCAACACTTGAGTAACCAATTTTCTATATTAAATTTCTTGTGTTTAAGACTCATGGGTTGGTTTCTATATCCCTAGGTATATTGATAAATTCTATTTTTAATGGTACCAGATACAAATGGATTAAATGAATATTTATCTTATGGTCATCCAATTATGTTAAAATTGCTGAATAGCCTGAGAAGGACCTTACATGGATCTGCCCTTAGAATAACTCATGGAATTACAAAATATCATCCATTCCTTTATATCACATATGGGTTTTACCTTGTGGTTATTGTGAATAATGCCACATTAGGCACTGATATACAAGACTCTTTTGAATTCCTTTTTCACTTCTTTTTAGTATATACCCAGGAGTAGAATTGCTGGGTCACATAGTAATATGTTTAGTTTTTGAGAAACTTCAAGCTGTCTTCTACAGTGGCTGTACCACTTTACATTCCTACTATCAATATATGAAAGTTTCAGTTTCCATGATTTTTTATTTTTATTTTTTTAGAGAGAGAGAAAGCAAGCAAGGGAGAGGGGCAGAGGGAGATAGAGAGAGAAAAAGAATCTTAAGCAGGTTCAATGCTCAGCACAGAATCTAACCAAACGTGGGGTTCAATTCCATGACCCTGGGATTATGACCTGAACCAAAATCAAGAATCAGATGCTCAACAGGCTGAGGCACCCAGGCACCCCTCTTATGATTTCTTCTTTGAACCACTGGTTGTTTAATGTTTTAGTTTCCACATATTTGTGAATTTTTCAGTTTAACCTGCCTTATCAATTTCTAGTTTTATCCCATTGTTATCAAAGAAGACACTTTGTATTATTTCAATATTGTAAAATCTATTGAGACTTATTTTATGGCCTAACATGGTATTTCCTAGGCAATCCTTAATGTATGTTTGAGAAAAATACGTAGCTGCTGTTGTGTTGAGTATTCTATTGGGTCTATTAGGCCTATTTGATTGATAGTGTTGTTCAAGTTTTTTATTTCCTCATTGGTCTTCTGTCTAAATGCGTTATCTATTATTGAAAGGAATGCATTGAAGTCTCCAACTATTATTGTAGATATGTCTGTTTCTTCTTCCAATTCTATCAATGTTTGATTCATATATTTTGGGACTATGTCTATAATTATATCTTCTTGATAAATTGATCCCTTTTTTAATATATAACACCTTTTAGTCTCTTGTAAATATTTGTGACTTAAATATTTTTTTTTTGATATTCTCTTTTGGTTCCTATTTGCATATAATATCTTTTTCTTTTTTAAAAAAAATCATTTATTCATTTCTGAGAGACAGAAAGTAAGCAGGGGTATGGCAGAGAGAGAGGGAGACACAGAATCCGTAGCAGGCTCCAGGCTCTAAGCTGTCAGCACAGAGCCCAACATGGGGCTTTAACTCACAGAATGTGAGATCAGACCTGAGCTGAAGTCTGATTCTCAACCAACTGAACCACCCAGGCACTCCTGCATAGGATCTCTTTTTCTGTTCTAATGTGAGTCTGTTGGAGATAGCATAGAATTAGATCACGCTTTGTTTTTCTTTTTATTTCGCCAATCTCTGTCTTTTGATAGGGGAGTTTAATCCATTTACATTTGAGTAATTACTGACAAAAAAAGTACTTACTTCTGCCATTTTGCTATTTGTTCTCTGTATTGCCTTATTATTATTTTTTGTCCCCCATTTCCTCCATCACCAATTTGTTTTGTGTTTGTTCCATTTTTAGTATGATAAACAACACATAACATAAAATTTGACATTTTAACTATATTTAAACATAAAATTCAATAGTGTTAAATATATTCATATTGTTGTGAAACATATTTCCAGAACTTTTTCATCTTGCAAATATGAAATTCTGTACCATTCACACAAATTCCCCTTTTCCTCTCCCTTTAGTCCCTGATAGCCAGGATTTTACTTTGTTTCTATGAATTTGATTACTTTAGATACCTAATATAAGTGGAATCATGTAGTATTTACCTTTTTGTGACTGAATTATTTCACATAGCATAATGTTCTAAAAGTTTGTCTATATTGTAGCCTTTTTAAAAGCTGAATAATATTTCACTACACATATATACATTTTCTTTATTCATTCGTTGATGGATATTTGGGTTGCTTCTACCTCTTGGGTAGAGTGAATTATGTGAACTTAGTTCCCTAGTGTGAACTTGGCTATTGGCTGCCATAAACATGAGTATTAACTGATTTATTGTACTGTACCAATTTGATCCCTTGTGGTTTCCTTTGTGCATATTTTTTTTTAGCTACTTTCTTAGTGGCTAATGCAGTGATTATAATTAGCATATTAAATTTGTAACAGTTGAGTTTAAATTGATATAAGTTAGATTAAATAGCATGCAAAAATTGTGCCATTGAATAGCTCTTAAATGACCAATTTGTGTTGTTATTGTCACAAATTATGTCTTTATAGAGTTTACTGATTAATATGGATTTACAATCATTGGTGTTTTTTTTTTGCATTTTATTTTAAAATTATGAGAAATAAAGAGTTACAAGCCAAAAAATGCATTTTATTTTTTGTATTTACCTCTTTTATTGTCTTTACTGGAATTTTCTATTTCTTTGTGTGGCTTCAAGTTGTTGTCTAGTGTCCTTTCATTTCAAACTGAAGAATTCCCTTTAGCATTTTTGTCAGAAATGCAAGTAGCAACAAACTCTTTCAGCTGTGTTTATATAAGAATGTTTTATTTCTCATTTATTTTTATTTTTTTTATTTATTTATTTTTTTAATTTTTTTTTTCAAAGTTTATTTATTTTTGGGACAGAGAGAGACAGAGCATGAACGGGGGAGGGGCAGAGAGAGAGGGAGACACAGAATCGGAAACAGGCTCCAGGCTCTGAGCCATCAGCCCAGAGCCTGACGCGGGGCTCGAACTCCTGGACCGCGAGATCGTGACCTGGCTGAAGTCGGACGCTTAACCGACTGCGCCACCCAGGCGCCCCAATTTCTCATTTATTTTTAAAGATAGTTTTGCCAGATATAGAATTCCTAACAGTCCCTTTATTCCTTTTCTGCACTTTAAAAATATTACCCTACTCCCTTTTGATTGGTACTATTTATAATGAGAAATCTGCTCTTTCCCTATTAAGGACACCTTGTATGTGACAAGTCACTTCTCCCTTGCTGCTTTCAGTATTCTGTTAGTCTTTGGCTTTGGACAGGATTATGTTGTGTCTTGTGAAATTTTTAGCATGTATCTTTGTTTGGAGTTTGTTGAGCTCCTTGAATATGTAGATTTGTGTCTTTTATCAAAATCGGAAAGATTTGCCCTCATTTCTTTGAATAGTCTTTCTGCCCTTTAGTCTTCTCTCTTTCTAGGATTCCTATTATACATACATGTCCCAAAAGTCCCTTAGGCACTGCTTATTTCTCTCCATTCTTTTTTTCCTTCTAGTCCACAGAGTGAATAATTTCAGTTGACCTATCTTCAAGTTTGCTGATTTGTTTTTCTGCCTGCTTAAATATTCTATTTAAATCCTTTAGTGAGTTTTTTATTTTATTTATTGTACTTTGTGTATCAGCATAAGAATTTTTATTTAGTTTCCTTTTTTAGATTTCTTTCTCTTTATTCTCTATATTTTCTATTTATTTGTACATTGCTCTCCTAGTTTACCCATGGTTTCCTTTAACTCTTTGAGCATATTTAAGATAGTTCATTTTAGTTTTTGTTTAGTAAGTCCAATGTCTGTGCTTCCTTAGGTACATTTATCAGTGAATTGGCCATACTTTATTTTTTCTTTGCATGGTTTATAGTTTTTTGTTGTTGTTGTTGATGTTGTTGAAAATGGAACAGTTTAAAAAAAAGAAAATGGAACAATTTTGACTATTATAATGAAAGTACCTCTGGAAATCGGCTCGTTCACCTCCCTAAAATTTGCCGTTGTTTTATACTCTGTATACAACATAGTATACTATGTGCTATAGCTGTTTGTTTAGCGGTTAGTGGTTTTTAAACTACTTTTGTGAAGCCCATATTGTTTATGTGTGGTTTCTTTAGTTCATGTTCTGCTTGTGTTTTCACATAGCTTTATTTCACCTCCAGAGGGAGAGAGAGAGAGATAAAGGAAGTAAAGAAGGAAGAAAAAAAACCCTCTCCCAGTCTTAGTGTGTTGACTCTGTGCTGGATCAGTCCATCAGTGCTTAGACACACTCTTTACGACTCTGCATTAGCCTTCACTTCCTGCTTGCAGTGAGACTACAGATAAGCCAGAGGGAAAGCTTAGGGTCTTCTCAGTCCTTTCTGAGCATTCATCCTGCCCTGGGCATATGCATTGCTTTCTGTATCTCCCAATATATGAAGGTTCTTTTGAATGCCTTAGTTTACCAAAGAAAGCCCCTCCTGAGCTTTTCCCCCCAAGATTTCAGCATTCTTATTTGCCACAATTGTCATATTTTGCCTCAAGCAGCTGCTGAATATTTATTTACCTTACATTGTTTTTGAGGAATGCTACTGCTTTTCTGCTGTTAGTGAGTTCTGAGTTAAGAAAAAAAGTAAAGGTAAGTGCCTTGCATCAGTCCTTCCTGTAGCCTTCATACAGGTTACAAAGGATAAACACATTTCTTTGGGGGCGGGGGGGGGGGCGCAGTTCTGCTCCTTCTGGAATCAGGCACCAGGGTCACACACTGGTAACATGAGCTGCCATCTTTAAGACTTTGTCCCAGTACCAGGGAGGAGATGTGGAAAGGGCACAATAGAAAAACACACAAAGTTTCCTCATGTTTTTAAGTCATCTGTTTCTTGATTAAGCAGTCTCTTGGTTGCAACTTTTAACTGTTTTCCAGAATTCTGACAAAGTCGATTCTGACAGTTTTTCTACTTGATATTTAAAATTTTTCTGGGGAGAGGTGAGCTCTTGGAGCTACCTACTCTGCCATTTTTGGTGATGTCTAATTTATGTATTTTAATAACATATGGTATGTTTGTAGTGAGTCTGCAGCACAAATGCTCTCAAAAGAGCATGGCACTTACTTCCCATCTTCCAGGAATGTTGACTGCAGTCAGTTTGTAGCTAAATCTCTCCCCCAGAATTTTTGTCAGCTGAAAAGAGAAGTCTCTTTCAATATAATACCTCTCTGGGGCCAACTCATGTCTACTGACTGGTTAATAAGAAGGAACAAAGGCTGGACCTTTCTGTCAGGACATCTGATGATTCAAGACAATTCTGACCATTCACCACACCTTCAAATTCTTATGGAGTTGGTGAGCTCTTCTTATACCTTCATTGATGTTATTCACTTCCAATAATTTCTGTAAACAGAATCTGAGGAATAGGAAATAAAATAATACTTAAATTAAAATGTTAAATTGAAAAAAAAACTGAAGAAAATAATTTTATTTTGTGATAACCTGCCCTTTTTATACCCTTCCTTGTTTCTGACCATTACCTATTATTTTCTTAATTTCTTACAAAAAATATCTAATGTTTTTATAAAAACCTGCTAGGCTAGTTATCAAGTTCTGCAGTTTGTGTTATTTACTTACTTTCTCTTTTTGAAAGTAAGGAAAAATTACCTGTATTTTTTAAAATAAATTTATTCCAAATTCCTTAATGATCACTGATACTTGGAAGTCATCTAATTTCTTCATTCTCTTAGCCTCTGGCAAATAATTGGTCACTACATGACATTTAACTTTTTTAAAGTTATGGATTTTGAAGATTGCCAGGAAATCCCTCTATCCTTAAATAAAATCTTAGGCCAAACCTCACTATATGAGAAAACAAGAAAAACAAATTTTTAACATTATTTTATTTTTAAAATCCACATCATTTTCTTATCTTGTGGGCAATTGATGAAAAACATAAAGCTTTTTTGATCAATACAACACTTGAAGTAGGAACTTATTGTTGACAGTGGTTGACTTATTTCAACTTCATTCAGTTTATTTCAACACTGCACAAACAAAACCAAAGAATAGAAAAAATATATCTTCCAGCCACAGAATATTTAGCTAAAAAATTAAAATTAAATTTATATTTGTCTGATTCTGTTTCTAGGTTTCATGGCAAGGCCCAGATAGGATTTTTACAAAATTGAAATATTTCAGTGTGATGATCTACCTCAACGGTCAGCAAAGTATGACAGGTGGATAGAGGGATCCACCTGTTTTAGTAAGTAAAGATGCACTGTAATGACAGAGTTCAATAGTTGTGACAGAGACCATATGGCCCCTAAAGCCAAATATATGTACTATCTGTCCATTTACAGAAAAATTTTCCCAACCTCTGATCTAACTTAAAATACAGGTTATGAAATATATGCAAAATTTGCTTCAGAGAGACCTAAAGCATACTTCAAAATAATAAGCAGATATACCCCAGATGGGGTGAAATTGAGATACAAAAGAAGAATGCGTTATTGCCATCCAGTAGAAAGATTCCAGCTTAAAAAAAAAAAACGGAAGAGAGAGCAGTTTCAGTAAAGAAATCATGAAAACCCCAAATCAAACTTATAAAGATAAATACTTCAAACTGCAACACTATTGGATCAAAGCTGCTTTTCACTTGGGAAACTCCATGCACTACCAGAAAAATTGTATTAACTATTATATAATGATGTTAATTAATATTCAATGGGATAAGAGAAGAGTAATATGAAAAGTATAAAAGAGATGACCCAAAGTATATATTAAGTGCTGAAACTATCCCAGATGGCAATATAGAATAGTGAATGTGAACTTGGGCTCTGGAGTCAAACTGCTTGAGTTTAAATCATGCTTCATTTACATGTAACTTAAAACAGTGCCTACCACAATGTGAGCAGTCATAAATGATTGCTGTTTCTATGATTTTGAACACGATATATGCTCTTTTAGCTGACGCTTTGCCTTTTGTAAGTACTATCCCATTCTTGTGCCTTCCCTTTGTCTAGTAGTTAACTGAACATCCATGCTTAATTTACATGAGCTAACATATTTATAACTGCATTAAAAAATTATCATATATGTCATGTTCCATAACCTAGACCTTGTCACTACAAATTGTGCAACACTTTATCCCTTTATGAACATAACATCGGATTTTTCAATTCACTCCTGTTAATATCCCAAACGCCCACAACATATGTTACTTTAAAAATAAACTTTTCTCGGGTGCCTGGGTGGCTCAATCAGTTGAGCATCTGACTTCGCCTCAGGTCATGATCCCATGATTTGTGAGTTCGAGCCCCACATCAGGCTCTACGCTGACAGCTCAGAACCTGGAGCCTACTTCAGATTCTGTGTCTCCCTCTCTCTCTGCCCCTCCCCTGCTCACTCTCTCTCTCTCTCAAAAATAAATAAACATAAAAAGTAAAGTAAAAATGAAGTTTTAATTTTAAAATAGTTTTAGATTTACAGAAAAATCTTGAAGGTAGTACAAAGAACTCTTATATATCATATAACCAGCTTCATCTACTTCAATGTTTTAGATTAGTATATTTGCCACAACTAATGAATTAATATTGATTCACTACTATTAACTAAAGTTCATATTTTATTCAGAATTCTATAGCTCCCTCCCAATGTCCTTTTCTATTCCAGGTTCCCATCTAAGGCACCGTATTACATTTAGTCATTATGTCTTCTTAGACTCCTCGGCTTGAGACAGTTTCTCAGACTTTCCTTGTTTTTGATGACCTTGACAGTTTTGAGAAGTACTGGACAGGTATTTTGTAGAATGTCTCTCGGTTGGGATTTGTATGATGTTTTTCTTATGATTAGTTGGAGGCTATGTGGTTTTGGAAGAAGGACCACAGAGTTGAAATGCCAGTGTCATCACATCACATCAAGGGTACATGCTGTAAACGTGTCGTATCATTGTTGATGTTTGATCACTTAGCTTGAGGTAGTGCCTGTCAACCTTCTCCACTGTAAACTTATTCTTTTTTTTTTTTTCCCCCTTTCCATATTGTGCTCCTTGGAAGGAAATCACTATATATCCTTAAGTCCCCTGCACTTAAGGAGGGAAAAGCTATGTATCAAAGGTTGAATATCCACCCAAAGAATTTGGGATTCTTCATGAGACATACGTTTATGTCATTTATTTGGGCAACCATTTCTTTCTATCTACCAGTACTGATTCATGAATATATATTCTATATTTCAAGTTATGATTCAATTTACTTTGTTGCTCAAAATTTTCCAGCTTTTGCCATTGGAATCATGTTCAATTGGTTCATGTAACCCTTTGACATACTCATCATTTTGGACTTTTTGGATATTTTTCAGGTATGTTTGGCATTATAAAATTATCTAGTCTCATCTTGTATATTTCTCCTGACAGTCCTAGAATCAGCATTTCTCCAAGGAATTTTAGTCCCTTTTATTGGGAAATGGTATTAAAAACCAAATTCTGAGTACTAGGGGTGCTTGATGTTACCAGGGTGTTATTGCTTCTAGGACCTCTTAATTAACAGAATAAAAAGATGATGTGTGTGTATGCTAACACTGGAACATGGGATTTTGTTGAATCTATAGATGCCTTTAGGTAGGATGGTCATTTTAATAATATTAATTCTTTAGATTCATGAACATGCGCGATCTTTCCATTTGCATGTGTTTTCTTCAATTTCTATCAGTAAAGTTATATAGTTTTTATTACACAGATTGTTCACCTCCTTGGTTAAATTTATTCCTGGGGCGCCTGGGTGGCTCAGTCGGTTGAGCGTCCGACTTCAGCCCGGGTCACGATCTCGTGGTCTGTGAGTTCGAGCCCCGCGTCGGGCTCTGGGCTAATGGCTCAGAGCCTGGAGCCTGCTTCCGATTCTGTGTCTCCCTCTCTCTGCCCCTCCCCCGTTCATGCTCTGTCTCTCTCTGTCTCAAGAATAAATAAACCTTTGGGGCGCCTGGGTGGCGCAGTCGGTTAGGCGTCCGACTTCAGCCAGGTCACGATCTCGCGGTCCGTGAGTTCGAGCCCCGCATCGGGCTCTGGGCTGATGGCTCAGAGCCTGGAGCCTGTTTCCGATTCTGTGTCTCCCTCTCTCTCTGCCCCTCCCCCGTTCATGCTCTGTCTCTCTCTGTCCCAAAAATGAATAAACGTTGAAAAAAAAATTAAAAAAAAAAAAAAAGAATAAATAAACGTTAAAAAAAAAATTAAAATTTATTCCTAAATATTTTGTTATTTTTGATGCTATTGTGAATGGTGTTTTTTTTTTATTTCTTTTTTCATATGCTTTATCATTATGTAAGGAATCCAACTGATTTCTGTATGTTGCTTTTGTACCCTTTAGTAAATCAATGATTTATTGATTTTGTTTGACTGATTCTTTGGCATATTCTGTATATAGAATCATATCATCTGCAAATAGTGACAATTTTACTTTTCCTTTCTGCCTTGGATGTCTTTTATTTCTTTGTCTTGACTAGTTGCTCTAGCTAGGAGGACTTCTAGTATTATGTTGAATGGGAGAAGTGAGAGTGGGCATCTTTGCCTTGTTCCTGATCTTAGAGGAAACAATTTCAAGTTCTCTTCATTTAGTATAATGTTAGCTCATTGAATATAATGTGGGTTTGTCATATATGGTCTTTATTATGTTCAAGTATGTTCCTAAGAGTTTTTATCATGAATGCATGTTGTATGTTGTGAAATACTTTTTCTGTACCTATTGTGATGATCATGTGATTTTTATCTTTCATTTTATTAATGTAATATATTACATTTATTGATTTGTGTATGTTGAACCATTGTTATATCCCAGGGATACATCTCACTTGGTTATGGTATATAACACTTTTACTATATTCTTCAATTTGGTTTGTTAATATTTTGTTGAAAAATTTTGCATCTATATTCATCAGGGATCTTGGTCTATAAGGTTTTTTTTTTCTTATAGTATCTTTATCTGATTTTGGTATCAAAGTATTGCTGGCCTTATAGAATGTTTGAAAACTCACCTTCTTTGATGTTTTGGAAGAGCTTGAGGAGGATTGATGTTAATTCTTTAAATGTTTAGTAGAACTGCAGTGAAGCCATCTGGTCCTTAAGTTTTCTGTGCTGGGAGTTTTTTGACTACTGATTCAATCTCTTTACTGGTTATTGGTGTGTTCAGATTTTCTATTTCTTCCTGAATCAGTCTTGGTATGTTGTATGTTTCTAGAAATTTATCCATTTCTCTTAGGTTATGTATTTTTTAGCATATAATTGTTTATAAAGTCCATTATAATTCTATATATTTCTGTAGTATCAATCTTAATGTCTCTTCTTTTTAATTTTATTTATTTGAGTTCCCTGGTTTTTTTTTTTTTTCAGTCTACCTAAACATTTATCAATTTTGTTTTTTTTGAAAGAACCAGCTTATAGTTTCATTGATCCTTTCTATGGTTTTTCTGATGTCTATTTTATTTTTTTCCTTTCTAATCCTTTTTTTTTTTAATTTATTTATTTTTGAGAGAGACAGCACAAGGGGGTTTAGGGCAGAGAGAGACACACAGAATCTGAAACAGGCTCCAGGCCCTGAGATGACAGCACAGAGCCCAATGCAGGGCTCAAACTCACAAACTGTGAGATCATGACCTGAGCCGAAGTCAGATGCTTAACCGACTGTGCCTCCCAGGTGCCTCATTTCTATTCTAACCTTTATTACTTTCTTAGTTTTGCCAACTTTGCGCTTAATTTTTTTCTTCTTTTTCTTGTACCTTGGGGTACAAAGTTAGGTTGTTTATTTGAGATCTTCCAAATGCCTTAATATATGCATTTATTGCTATAAACTTTCCTCTCAAAACTACTTTAGTTGCATCTCACAATATTTAACATATAACATTTTTATTTTAATTTGTTTCAAAATAATTTTTATTTCCCTTTTGATTTCTTCTTTGACCCAGTAGTTACTTAGAAATGTGTTCCACAGTTTTGTAGATCTAACTTTCCTCATATTGTTTGATTTCTGGTTTCATACCACTGCGGTCAGAGAAGATAGTATAATTTCAATCTTCTTAAATTTTCTAAGATTTAATCTGTGGCCTATCATATGATCCATCCAGGAGAAAATTCTTTGTGTACTTGAGAAGAATGAGTATTCTGCTGCTATTGGATGGAATGTTCTGTCTATGTCTGTTAAGTATGTTTGTTCTAAAGTATGGCTCAATTCCAACATTTCCTTGTTGGTGTTATGTCTGGACAATCTCTCCTTTGATGCTAGTGGGATACTGAAGTCCCTACTCTTATTTTATGGTGGTCTATTTCTTCCTTAAGATCTGTTATTAATTTTTTTAATGCTTATTTACTTTTGAGAAAGAGAAACAGACAGAGTGAAAGCAGGGAAGGGGCAGAGAGAGAGGGAGACACAGAATCTGAAGCAGGCTCCAAGCTCTGAGCTGTCAGCACAGAGCCCAACATGGGGCTTGAACTCATGAACCATGAGATCATAACCTGAACCAAAGTCGGATGTTCAACCAACTGAACCACTCAGGTGACCCAATATGTTATTAATTGCTTAATATATATTGGTGCTTAGGTTTGGGGAGCATATATATTTATTACTGTTATGTCTTCTTGATGTGATGACTCCTTTATCATTAAATAATTAACTTCTTTGTCTCTTGTTACCCTTTTTGACTTGAAGTCTGTTTTCTCTATTTCCCATTTTCTTTAAGTTTGTGTTTCCTTGGAATATCATCTTCCATCCTTTCACTTGTAGACTATGTGTATCTTTAGAACTGAAATGAATTTCCTGTAGGCAAACTATAGTTGAGTCACTTTTTTATTATTCATCTAGTCACTCTGCCTTTCAATAGGAGAGTTCAATTCATTTACATTTAGGGTGATTATCAGTATGTTTATGTAAGGGTTTGCTACTGTCATTTTATCTTTTGCCTTTGGTTATTTTGTTATCTCCATTGTTTCTTTTTCCTTCTGTTTCTGTCTCATTTGTAAGTTAGTGGTTTTATGTGATTTTCTGAGTCTTCCTCTTTTTTGTTTCATATCTCTTCTCCGAATTTTTGCTTGTGGCTACTTTGAGGTTTATGTAAAATGTCTCATAGATAAAATAGTCCTCATGCTGATAGCAATTTATCTTCATTAGCCTATAAAATGTCCTTCTGTTTACTCTTCCCTTTTTATATTTTTAGTGTCACAAATAATCTGTTTTGATATAATGATTTGTTACCAAATTGTAGTACCTATTGTTATATTTCATACTTTTCTCTTTAACCTTTATGTTACAGTTAAGAGCTTAATCTACTATCCTAAAAAGAGTTACAGTATTCTAATTCTGACTATTTATCGCTCTAACCAAAGATTTTTGTATCTTCATCTTTTTTGTTTCAAGTTGAAGAGCTGTTTTCAACATTTCTTTTAAAGCAGGTGTAGTAATGGTAAATTCCCTCAGTTTTTGTTTTTCTAAGAAAGCCTTTATTTTTTCCTTTATATCTGAAGGATAACTGTTGAAAATGTTCTTGTCTAGTGGTTTTTATCTTTCATTATTTTGAATATGTTATTCCACTCTCCTCTGGCCTGTGGATGTCTTCTGAGAAATCTGCTAATGGCCTCTTATAGGTTACTATCTACTTTTTTCCCCATGTCTTTATTTATCATTGACTTTTGATAGTTTTAATATAATATGTTTTGGAGAAAGTCTTTTGCATTGAGATAATAAGATGTTTTATTACATTCATGGACTTGTATATCCAGTTCCTTCCCCAGGTTTGGGAAGTTCTCAGCTATTACTTCCTTAAATTTACTCTCTTTTTATTTTTCTCTTCTCCTTCTAGGTTGCCCATTGTTCTTATGTTGTCTTTTCTAATGGTGTCAGATGGTTCTCACAGAGTTTTTTCACTTTCTAAAAATCTTTATTCTGTCTCCTTTTCCACATGAATCCTTTCTTTATTTCTATCCTCTAGCTTATTAATTCTCTCTTTTATGCTATCTGTTCCATTTCTAATGCATTCTAATGCATTCTTCATCTCTTTTATTGAGTTCTTCAGGTCCAAAATTTTTGTTTGATGAAAAGCGTTGCTGCATTTGAAGAAGCTAACACTTTCTTGTGTAGGTGAGGCCTTATTTAGTTTGATTCTAATAGTTCAACATGTTGGTAATTAGATGTCTTCCTTTTGTTTTCCCGAAGGTAGCACTATAGAAGAAATTTTTGCTGCTAATATTCAAAGTTTCTATAAGTTTGGAAGTTGCTAGGAGGGCTGAGAATATGCACATTAAAAAAAAAAAAGATGGGAAGGAGAGAGGAGGAATGTACTTAGCTAGCACTAAGTGGCTTTGGGTGTGCTCATGGCTCAGTAGGGAGATCCTCAAGGGATGGAGGTTCCTGGTGGTCCTCTTGTCTCCAGGGGCAGACAATATGAGATACTGTCCTTCAGTCCTGTCTGCCTACTTCTCTTTCCTTTCCCAACTTTGGTCACTGTGCGTTCTCTTCAAAGAGAGCAATTGGTCCTTGCAGCTGCAGCACATGTGGCCAGGCAGACCCCCACTAACTGCCTTCACACTCAACCTCCTCTGCCAGAAAGTCCATGCTGGATCTCTGTTGGACTGGCTTCTCATGCTATCACAATCCCTGCTGATGCAGGCTCCACCACCATTTCCCTCAGTCTGCCACTTCTTCCATGGTCCAGTCTACCCACTTTTGGGTACACAGATGATGGATCCCTCAGGAGTCTTGGTATGCTGTGCAGAGCCCCCCCCCCCCCCACAATTTGGGTTATGAATGTCCACTTAGTTGTAAATCAAAGCAGACAGAAAAGGGAAAAAACTCAGACAACCATGATGTTGACATCACTCTCTATCCAATAAGCCTTTTATCATTGAAATAAATGCCATTGCTCGCTTCTAACAGATCAGTTGATTATAATTGTGTTGGTCTACTTCTGGCTGCTCTGTTCTGTTTCATTGACCTACGTATCCATACTTTCACCAATATCATGCTCTCTTGATTACTATAACCTTAAAGTAAGTCTTGAAACTGGGTGTGCAAGACCTCCAACTTTGTTCTTTTTCTTCCATATTGCATTGGCCATTTTAGGCCTATTACCTTTCCATATTAAGTTTAGTATTGCTACTTTCATATCTGCAAAATGTCTTGCTGGCATTTTGGATGGTTTTGTGTAAATCTCTATTTCAAATTAGGAATAATTGACATTTCAACACTATTGAGTCTTTCAATGCACAAATACAGAATATCTGAATATTCTCCCTTTATTTAGAATCTTTGATTTATTTCATTATTATTCTTTAGTTTTCTGCATTTAGATTATGTACACACTTTATCAGACGTATAGTTACATATTTCACTATTTGGGGTATTATTCTAAATTATATTTTTTAAGTGTTAAGTATTTATTATTTGTATATAAGAAAGAAATTCATTTTTATGTATTATGTATCTTATGACTTTGCTATCCTCAATTATTAGTTCCAGAAGATTTTGTGGTCAATTTTTTGGATTTTCTACATGGACAATTACATTATCTGTGAATAGAAAAATTTTATTTCTTCATTCCCGATATTTATACCTTTTCCCCCCTTGTCTTGTATTATTGCATTAGCTAAGACAGCCAGTATGATGTTAAATGAGAGTGATGAGAGAGGACATTCTTGCCTTGGTTCCAATTTTTGTTGGAAACTGCCCAGTTCTCCACCTTTACATATCCACTATTTAAAGCTGTTGATTCTCTCTGGCCCCGAATTCTCTATTTTTCTTGCTTAATTTTTCTTCATAAAAATGTAACCATAAAAATATGTATTTTATTTCATTTAGTATCTGTGTCCTTGAAGTAAAGTATAAGCTCCACAAAGAGGACATTTTTAAGGAATGTTTGTTTACTGTGTCCATACCATGAAAAATAGTGCACTTATGGACTTTTAATAATATATGTTGAATAAATGAAAAAATTAAGAAGGGAAAATAAACATGCACAGATACATTGATTTTAAATACATGCACAGAGATGAAAAATTATAACATTTCAGTTTTTGCTCATATATATATGCATACATTTACATATATATGTAAATGGGATATCAAGGTCAGCAGTTTTGGTATCTTTCATTCATATTCTACACAAATTAAATTGATTACAATAATGATAATTCACATCCATACAGCAGTTTATGATTTTCAAAGTACTTTCATATAGTATTTCATATGGTCCTCATCTCCACTGGTATTATTACTATTATTATAAGTTCTCTTTTCATGTAAAGAAACTGAAACCCAGTTTCTTGCCAAAGGGTATGCATTAAATGAGTGTCAAAGTCTAAAATTAACTCCCGGTTTTATTATTTCAAGTCTATTTTCCTTCCTTTCACACAGTGCTCCTGTGTTTTTCATTATTTATAATGATTATAATTATACAGCATGTTTCTATCAGTTGCGTAGGGTTAGTTGAAACCTGTCATATAGAGAAATACAAAATGATCAGTGGGTGAGTATAACTGACATGCTTAATAACTAAAAGTTTTCATCAATTAAAAAGCTAAAAGAACCTTTATATGCTCAAAAAAACTCAATCATTGCCTTTATGAGGAGCTTTGTTCAACGTCTTTAAGACT
Organism: Leopardus geoffroyi; assembly: GCF_018350155.1. Lineage (NCBI taxonomy): Eukaryota > Metazoa > Chordata > Mammalia > Carnivora > Felidae > Leopardus > Leopardus geoffroyi. The sequence continues at coordinate 118,218,769 of NC_059327.1, forward strand.
AAAACCAGAATAAATGTTGCTGTATATTTCCTCCCAACACAGATTTTCATTGTTTCTAAACTTGTTTTTGTTTGCTTTCCTTGTTTTTGGCATCAATTTCCAGCAAAATAAGATACCTGAGAAATCTACTTAATTTCTACTTCTCTTAGCCTCACCATTATAACCAATGAATGACCAAACCCTGTTAATTTTACTTAGCAAATATTTCTGGAACATGTATATTTTATACTCCTACTCTCACTACAGTAGTTCAGTCTCTTACCATCTTTCACTTGACCTCCAGGGATAGCGAGGTAACTTTCCCCCCTTAAAGAATCTCAGACAAGTCTTCAATATGTCCTCTACATAATAGTACTTCTGTACCCCAATCCCATGTATCCTCTACTGTAAAGGGACAGATAATAAATATTTTAATCTTTGGGGCATATGGTCTCTATTGCAACTACTAAATTCTGCTCTTGTGGTGCAAAAGTTGATATAAACAACATGTAATTGGATGCCTCTGCTTTAATAAACCCTTATAAAAACAGGCTATGAGTCAGATTTGACCCATAGATATTAGTTGCCAACACCTGTTCTTAGAGAATAGGGCCTTTGTTATCATCTATGCCATCAGCATCTAGGTGCTCAGCACTTAGTAGAAGCTAAATAACAATTGATCAGAGAATAATGAATGATGGAGCACCTGGGTGGCTCAGTGGGTTAAGTGCCTACTCTTGATTTAGGCTCAGGACATGATCTTACGATTCATGAAATTGATTCTCCACATCAGACTCTGTGCTGTCAGAGCTGAACTTGCTTGGGATTCTCTCTCCCTCTCTCTCCATCCCCCTGCCCCTGCTTGTGCTCTCTCTCTCTCTCAAAGTAAATAAATAAACTTTAAAAAGTTAATTAATGATTCCAAAAATAAATAGTGGGCAACCAACAGTCAAATACCTACCCCAAGAGCCTTTAGGTATAAAGTGGGAACTGATTTAGTCATTCACTTAGAAATTGTTCATGAAAGGAAAAACTATAATCTTCTATTGTATATAATTAGTGTAAGGTCTTCATAAGTTAGCTAATGTATTTGGTTGGTTCTGGGTTAGAAATGTAAATTTTGGAGGTAATAGTAATGCAGAAGCATTTAAAGTCATAGCTATGGAAGAAGTGAATGATTAAAGAAGAACCAAGGGCACAGGTAGAGGGTACCAAGGAAATAAGCAAGGAGGACATCAACTTTGAAAGAAATAAAAGGAAAGTAGACTCTACATAGAGAGGGCTGAGGGACAGCCAACATGAGAGAAACAATCCTGAAGACAACACTCTCATGAGTAAAGGGTGAAAAGAGTTTAAAAAGTAAATAAGCAACAGTGGTTAATCCCACCAAGACATTCAGTAAAGTTAATCCCTGAAAAATGTTCAAGAATTCAGAATTAAAAGTCACGAATTACCTTATCAATTTAGGGCAGTGAAGGTAAAGCCAAACGATGATGGGTTTACTAGTGGATGTGAGGTAAGAAGGTGAGGATGAGATAAGTGAGTTTAAAACAGTCAAACAAAACACTGTAGAGCTATTGAGTATGCCGTATCATGAGAGAATTTGTTTTATGTTTATCTTGCTTATTTATGAGTTTCTGTAAGATGGAAAAGCATTGTGCATATCTAAGTGACTAAAAGGAATCAATACAGAAGGCTATATTGAAGATTCATGAAAAACTCAGGAGAAATAATGGGCAAAGTTCTCAAAACAGAAAATGAGAAAAAATAGCTACAACAGAGTTGGCCTAAGGGAGTTGAAGAGACACATCTTCATCTGAAAGTATTAGAACTTAAGGGTAGAAGTAAACAGAAATGCATTTTAGGCAAAGAAGAAGCTGAAAAAGTGAAAAACAAACAAATAAAAACAGTCAATTTTTTCATTTGGAAAAAAAAAAAATAATAAAGTAAGTCCCATAGCTGAGAAGGAGACAGGAAGGATTAAGAGTTTGAGGAAGTTTCAAAAGGCTTTTGAGGGAAATGAGAGATATTGATCATTAAGTACACATAAAAGAATTGCAAGATAGTATGTAGGGTACAGCTATGAGTAAATCTTAAATCTCTACTGGCACAAATATGCACTGTTAGATTTTTTTTTTTTTTTTGCATTATTCAGCAGCAAGGTGTGGGTGCTGAGAAATAAGATACTAAAAATTATCCATGATTGAGCATTTGGATAATCTGTGAAATCAAAAAGCAATGCAGCAAAGGAAGGAGGGTGTTGCCAATAAATAGTAATTGAAATGATGTCCCATAAATTGTCATGTTACAGTGACAGGATCAAAGCTACAAGGGAGCTGGTAGAAATGGACATCTGTGGTTGCAGATCACTATGAAGTTAAGGATAGGCCTTAGGGAAATGAGTGAGAATACCAGAAGCATAAGAAATCATGTTCAGAATTGAGATACTGGAATTTATACCTCAAAGGCAGAAAAATTCTGGGTAATGAGAAGAACCAAATGGACCTACAATTATTGGAGGCTGACATAGAGTGCAGGTAAGGTAAATAGAACTCACGGTGTCAGGGAATGTGAAGTGAGGGTGTTATCATTGCTATCCACTGTAGCTGACGCTGTGATACACTGTCCCGCCTCTTCACCTGTACCAATTACCAGCCATATATCTCATTGCCAAACCCTGTGCTTTTTTTCCCCCCTGAGATGTTCCCTAGCTTTTGGAGCCTGCTTTACTGGAAAAGTAATGTCCTCCCTTCTCCCTAAAGCTCTTCACCAATGAGGGACCAGCTCCCTCACCCTTTGGATGGGATGTGTGTTTTTTACACTAGTTCACAGAATGCCTCCAGTAGAAATAAGTTTCAGTATTCAGTCCCTCGTTTGAAAACACACTCTACTGGCCCATTCTCTTTCTTATCTAACTTGTTACTTTAAACTCAAATTCTTACATTAGGGTTCTACTTTTTCCACTCACACTATGACACTTACATAGATCCTGAAGTTCCTTACAGTGATGCCAGGAAGGGAGGGTAGAGGCAGCAGATACAGCAAAAGCCAGAAATGACTTCAATGAGGAGGATTAAACATGGCTCAGTCATTAAAGTATGCAATTTTTGATCTCTGGGCTGTGAGTTTGAACCCTATGTTGGGCATAAAGATTTTTTTTAATTAAAAAATAAAATCGGGGTGCCTGGGTGGTTTGGTCAGTTAAGCCTCTGACTCTTGGTTTTGGCTCAGGTCGTGATCTCATGGTTTGTGATTTTGAGCCCTGTGTGGGCCTTTGTGCTAAAAGCACAGAGCCTGCTTGGGATTCTGTCTCTCAAGATAAATAAATAATTAAACTTAAAAAATAAATATAATTAAGTAGATGTCATTAAACAAAAGAACAGAGGTAAGAGTTTGGGTGTCTTAGGAGGAGGAGGAAATGAACAATGTTACAGAGGGTAAGAATAGCATGATATGTGTAAGGAATTTATGTGTAAGAACCTTAGTGCTTTTAGAACTTAGAAAGGAAAAATAAAAAAATGTGTTGGAGAGCCAGGCAAACGACAGATCATTACTTGTATGTTGGCTCTTGGAAATCTCTTCTTATGCAATGTACTGTCATTGAGGAATGTTGAGTAAGTGCAAAGATTTTGCCAGAATTCATACTAGAACTTAGAATGGTTTGTATGTCTGCAAGTATGTGTGTGGTGTGAGATTGAGAGAAGTTAATTGATTGATACAAAAATAAATTCATAATCAGAAAAATAGGAGAGACTGGTAGAAAATTTATTTTTGATGATGTTATAATATATGGATAATTTCTACAGGTGCACTCACTGGCTTATAAACCATCTCTGAAAAGGCAGAATTGAAGGTGAGATTTAAATACTAGGGAGACAGCTATGTGAAGATAGAGTCGAGCATACAATCAGTACGGAGGACCTAAGGTGGATTCGGTTTGTCCTGCCTGAAGAACAGAATATTCTGGCTGGGATAGTGGTACAAAGGGAGTAATAAGAGATGGATTTGGAAATAGTAAGAAAAGCTGGGATAATGCAGGGTTTTAGAAACCTACTGTGTTTTATTCTAATGTAATGCCGTGTAAAGTAGAATAAGGGACTCCTATAGGAATCCACATCGTAATCCTTGGAACCTATGAATATGTTACATTACATGGTAGAGAGAATTAAGGTTGCAGGTAGAATTAAGGTTTCTAATCAGCTGACCCCAAGATAGGGAGATTATCCTGCATTATCCTGTGTAATCACAAGCATCACTGAAAGTGGAGGAGGAAACAGAATGGAAGAGTCGCAGATATATATGGCTATGAAAGAAAAACACAAAGAGATGCAGTGATGGCTTTGAAGATAGAGAAAGGGGCAGAATGTGAGTGGCCTCTAAAAGCTAGAAAAGACAAGGAACTGGAGCTTTTTTAGTTTCTCCAGAAGAGGTAGGCCGGCCAACATTTTTATTTTTAGTCCTTGGGGGACTGAGGTTAGATTTCTCACCCAAAACTGTAAAATGATATGTTTTTTGTTTTAATACACTCATATTGTGATAATTTCTTATAGCAATATTAGAAAACTAATGCATGAGACAGAGGGGGTCAGCAAACAAGGGGACTGCAATAACTACATATGATTTTAAACTCTTCGTCATTACTGTGTGGACAGTGGGTTATGGTGGAGGAACAACAAGTGAGGAAGTCAGTTATGAGTGACTGCATAATTTAAGTGAAAGATGATGGTAGGTTGAGCACGAGTACAAATGGTAAATATAAAGAGAAGTGAATGGGTTTGGGATATGTTTTGGAATTATAACTGACAGAGCTGTTCATTGGGTGGATTTAGTGAAAGAAAAGTAACTATCAAGGAAAATGCATACATGCACAACTGGCTGATTGTAACGTCACTCAAACAGCTGGAGAAGAGCAGTGCAAAGGCAAGTTGGTGAGGTAAATGAGGAGTTTTGAGACCGTAATGCTATGTTATGTCCCTGAGGTTGTGTCAATAATGTCAGATATGTAAGTTTGAATTTCTGGGGAAAGGTCAGATGTGTAGGTTTAAATTCCGGAATCATAAGCATGGAGGTGTTTTTTAAAGCCATGGGTCAAGTTGCCTGGGTGGCTCAGTCAGTTAAGCATCTGACTTCAGCTCAGGTCATGATCTCATGGTTCATGAGTTCAACCCCATGTCAGACTCTGTGCTGACAGCTCAGAGCCTGGAGCCTGCTTCGAATTCTGTGTCTCCCTCTCTCTCTGCCCCTCCCCAGCTTGTGCTCTGTCTTTCTTTCTCTCTCAAAAGTAAATAAACATTAAAAAAATTTTAAAAATAAATAAAGCCATGGGTCTAGATTCAGTCATCAAGGAAAGATATATATATCTTTATATATATATAAAGATATATATATACCAGAGAAAAAGAATTGGGAGACACAGCAATGGCACCTTGCAAAAATTAAGGGTAAAAGAGAATACAAGAATATGAAGAACCTATAAAGAGTGGTCAGGGATATAGGAAGACGTCAGAGTTACATGATATTACAGAAGCCAAGCGAACAATGCATTTCTAGAACAGATCTCAGATCTGTTAAATCATTGGATTTGGCAGCATGGACGTAAGTAGAAAACTTGACTAAATCTCAGTGAAGTGTAGCCAATAGGAGCCCAATTGAAGTAAGGTGAGGTTAGATTGAGAGACAAGGAAGTGTAGGCAGTGATTTCATGGTAATCATTTCAATAAATTTTTTTTGTAAAGGGAAGCATCAACATGGGGTAGTGGTTAGAGTTAGGTGTTTTCCTTGTCAGCATAATAATTTTGCAATACATTTACACAAAGTGAATGTTTCACACATGACTTTTCTTCCTCCCATCTCATCCTGAAGCACAACCCTTAACTTACTTTCTACTTGAAGTACATTTATCCATTGTTTAGTCATTTGCTTATTTCCTCATTAATTCTCAATAAATGTTTGTTGAATACCTATGAACTAGAAGACACTGAGATGCTATCTGGAGAGGTCAGATCTGTATGTTTAGATTTGGGGGTCATAAGCATAGAGAAGACATACAGATATACATGGCACCTGGCATCTAATAATTATAATTTAGTAATTTCTCTTAGATTACAGTTCTTCATATATTAAAAGTGTAGATTAATTGTCCAAAACCATTGTCATGGACCATTAATAGCTCTATTCAAACTTACCTATGGTCCTTAAAACCATTGCTTTTCAATGGACTATTATTCCACTTTCAACACATACTCTGTATTTTTATATTTCAGTTCTCCATATTTTCCTTAAAAATACTTTTTTGTGTCAGGTCCACTTGAAGAAATAGTCGCCATAGAAATTGAAGACTTATACTCAATATTTTACTTCTTCCGGAAGTCTTCTGAAAAATCCACTATCCAGTGGTGCCTGGGTGGCTCAGCTGGTTAAGTGTAGGACTTCAGTTCAGGTCATGATCTTACAGTTTGTGAGGTTTGAGACCCATGTTGGGCTCTGTGCTGACAGCACAGACCCTGCTTTTGATCCTCTGTCCTTCTTTCTCTCTGCCCTCCTTTCTCTCTGCCCCTCCCCCACTCGTGCCCTCTCTCTCTCCTCAAAAATGAGGTAAAACATTTTTTTTTTTAAAGATTGTTTGGAAATTTCTCCCCAAAATACACATGTTCCTCTGAAAGGCATAACAGAAAATACCATTTAAAAAAAAATTAACTATCCAAATATACGGATCTTTTTGCTTTAAAGTATTGTATCAGTTGTCATAAATACTGTATGTACGTATTTACCATAGTGCTTTAATCTGCCTGTGGAAAGGGGCTCTTACTTCACTTTCACTGTGTTCTCAAAAATATCTTTCCAGAGTGCTTAAACTTAGTAACTCTTAATGAATATATGTTGAATAGACATTCTGCAGTGCTTCGTGAAATAATTAGGAGAAAACAACACAAAACTGAGCTAAAATGATTGATTCGGCCCATATTCCAGTTGCTGTATTTACTAGTGGCTACATACAAGCAAATCCCTCCAAATCTAGCTTAATGAAACAAGATCCTACAAATTCTCTAAGGCATTTATTATTGATGTGTTATTCTGTGAATGCTGCCTGCTTCTCTTTGGTATTCATTTGATAGAAGAAATAGCGAGTTCATTTCATAATGAATTCAGATAGTCCCATTCAAACCTTCTTTTAACCTCATTACAGTCAAATGGCATGACAGATACTGAATCCTGAACTTAAATTTTGAGATCTTATGTTAAATACATGAATGCTTCATCAGCAAAGTCTTTTATCAGTAATTGATTATTTTAGGCACTGAAATACAAAAAGTACTTTTGAAAGTTAGAGAAGAAAATACACTCCCCCCAAATAATTTAAATTGAAATAATTCTGCGTTTCATTTTGGAGAAATTGTAAAAGATCAGACTTGTCCCATAGGAATTCTAGTACTTCCAGGTTTGGGCTTAAGTTATAAATATCTCGGAAACTGCCTTACTCATGGTGTTTCAAATTATTCCCAGTTGTGTCTCTTACTGAAACAAAGATGCATGACTATACCTGTATATAGTGGAGGGAAAAAACGTTCCAACTCTTTGAAAAGGTTACATCTAGTTCAAATTTGGATCTGCCCTTTCCAAGAGCTAAACTAGTTTTTCAACAATTACAAAAAGAAAAGGATTCTATGATACCTTTCTCTATGGTGTGCACTTCATTTCATCTGAAACCGATTTCATAGGTTCTGGGCTTTTGGGGGATCATCCATGCACATATACAAAAGTGTCATTAAGGAAAATGGCAAATATCCCTCCATTTTGGTATCTATAAGAAGTCCAAACCACATTGTGACATTTTATTAAAATGAAACTTTCTCAGTATTCTGTCACATGATATGGAAACCTAATAGTTCTTATTTTTAAATCCTTAAGCTGTATACCATATATTGTTATATTGTATATTAAATTATTTTGTATATTATATATTAATAAGAGCAGGCAGTCAAATAAGAGGATGACAAAAGTCAAATAATGACAGTCACAGTTAAAAAAGGAGAAAAATATAGAATTTCCAGATAGTCTCTGGGCACCCTGGTTGCTCAGTCAGTTGAGTGTCCGACTCTTGATTTCATCTCAGGTAATGATCTCACAGTTTTGTGGGTTTGAACCTTATGTCAGACTCTGTGCTGACCAAGCATGGAGACTGCTTGGAATTCTCCCTCTCTCTCTGTCACCCCTCCCCTGCTCACGTGCTCTCTGTCTCCAAAAAAGGAAATAAACTAAAAAAAAAAAAAAAAAAAAAAAAAAAGCATTTCCAGATAGTCTCTGAAAGAAAAATCATTACAAAGAAGCATCATTTCATAGCAAATAGGCAATATGTTTGTAGCCTGAACCCCACAGGCACTGTCTCTGAGCTTTTGGCAGTAAATAAAATTGAATCAACAAAAGAAAATTCATCTGCTTTATGAATAGGTTAATAGACCATGTTAGCAAGATGTCGGAAAAAAATAAAACGGCTTTATTTTATTTTTTAAGCAGTAGAAAATCAAAATTTTAAATATTCAGACTCTATAAATTCTGAACCTCCTGTTTATAAAACTATTTATTATTTTATTTCCTTGATTTACAAAATGAAGCATATTTATTTGCTTCTCATGACTCTTAAAGGTATAACAAATAATTTCAGATGTAAGTGGTCAAAAATTATATATATTGGAATGAGGAGTAGAAATCAAACTTTTTCTTTTAAAGTCCAGCCTGAGAGCTATCAGAAGGTATCAGCTGCAATCCCCCGGCTGGTGGTTGTATAGCAATTAGCAGTTGGCCCATTGTCAATTCCACACAAATAAAAAATTTAAGAGCCTAAGTATTATGGAAGATAGTTGAGAAATGAGATGATTTTGAAGACACAGAACAAGCTATGTAGCCTAAAGAAAAAAAAAATTATGTTCCTGATTCACAGATTGATCTGCTGTAGATTCTGGCATGTCCTTCCAGCAGTGGTTCATACATGCTACAACATAGATAAGCCTTGAGAACAAAAGTGCAGAGTTTAGCTAAGCTACTCCATGGTATTGCTGCCTCAACATCCATTTTGTGTGACCAAACAGCCTGCAGGGACCATAAACTGGCACTAATCCCCCAGGCAGCACATACTCTAGATAACAACCCGCAAATGTAAGTTCCTGAGGGACAACAGTTCTTTGGCTCTATGGCCTTCCTCTTAGTTGCCCCCTGGAAAGACTTCCCTGGGCCTTATCAAAACTCCATATTTTGGTTTGAGCTGATCAATTCAGCCTCAGCCCAAGAACCCCAAAGTACTCTATCTGGACCCGCATAAGGCGTGTACCCCAGGTCCTATTGTTCTGTCTGCACCCTGGTACCTCCTCATGAGGCCTTCCAGGTACTTCCTCCAGGACTGAGTGATAAACTTCTCTAGGTCAGCTTTTCTTGTGGTCTGTTGTTGAATCATATTCAGTCATGTTGTGCTCACCATTCAGCACCTATGCTCCACTTAACAAGTATGAATCTGATAGTTTCATAACAACAATGCTAGGTGAAAGAAATTAGTCACAAAAGAGTACATATTGTGTGATTCCACTTATATGAAATGTCTAGAATCGGCAGATCCATACAAATAGTAGGCGAGTAGTTGCCAATGGGGAATGGCAGATGACAGCGAATGAGAATGAAATTTCATTTGGGGAGTGAAAACTTTCTAAAAGTAGGTAGTGGTGATGGCAACACAATTCTATGAATATACTAAAAAAGAAAAAAACTGGGTTGTACACTTAAAAAGATGTGAATTTTATGATATGCAAATTATATCTCAATAAAACTGTTATAAAAATCAGTGTGACAAATTTTGGATATACAGTCAATGATTTAAATATTGTCTTTAATTGGCAAACTAAACTATACTTATTGAATACTATCATTTATTTTAAATACTGTCTACTTTTGTACAGTGTTTTATAGGATTTATAGCACTTTTATATACATTATCTTTCTTAAGGCACAAAAACTCTGTTACTGAATTAATAGTTCTCATTTTATGGAAGAGGACTCTAAGACTTAAAGAAATTGAATGATTTGTCCAGTGTTAAGGGATCTAGTGAGCTACAGATTTAGGACCCTTCTCAGGTCAAGCCTCGCCGTCTTTCCTGACATTACAGATGACTCCTTCAAGATTTACTGAGAGCAACACACGAATGGATAGGAATGAAATGGAGAGTCTGGATTCCAGAGAGGACTGCTTTAGTCATAACTACTCTCTCTAGAGAAAATGTGGATGGCTCAGAGTGGGAAGTCAGTAGCAATTTATTGTTTGATTTCTATGTTCCCAGCACTAACGAAAAAAGAAACCACTGAGTATTGAGGTTATGTTTAGACAAAGGATGCTGTTTTATAATAACATTGAAAATAGAAATAATTCAGTAAAATTTAGAAGAACATGAAAATGCCTGAGAAGAAACAGAGAAGAACATTTCTAGAAAAGTTAGTATTATTAGAGATATGAAAAAAAGTTATTTGTGATCATCAAAGATCCTTTTATTTCTTTATAATGTCCATTTGACTAATTCTGGCAAAGGAAGCGTGAACAGAAGTAAAGCATGTCCTGTCTACACAAAGGAAGTGAAAAACCCATGAACCTCCTTCATCTCTCTCTCTTTCCTTCCCATGGTGAACGTGGAGCTGTCATACTTCAGACTGCATGACCGTACGATGGACTTACATAAAGACTCACATTAGACCGTGAGGTAAGAGAGAGAAAATGTTTTTTTTTTTTCTTTAAGCTTCCAAAATTGTATGATCTAATTGTTCTCGCAGTGTAGGGTATCCTATCCTCGCCAACTTGAAGTTAAGTGCTTTCCTTTTTATTTAAAAATATGTGTCATTGATGTAGCAATTGCAAAAGCAGTGAAAAAAGCCAGTTGCGTAGAAGTTCAAAACATAGCTATCTATATGATGCCCAGACCAAAGGGTAAAACTGTTTCCTGATGTAGTGTGGGAGGCAGACTGCTTTGTGTGTTTACTATTCACTGTGCTTGGCAAAGTAGTAAAAATGAAGAAAGATCATTAAGAAAGAAATAATCAAATTGTAAGCAGAAATAGGAAGAAAGTCATTTAAAGCTCAGAGGCTTGACCAACTGGAAAATATTTCTACAAATAAGATAAAAAGAGAATTTGAGCAATAAAGACCTACTAGGCTTTCTCAGCTGAGGCAGAACAAGGATCCAGTTATGGCTGTGGTCTTTTCTTCCAAGCCTGATAACCTCAAGGTAGCCATCCTTAAGGAGGTGGGGCATAGGAGGATGAGAAATTGAGAGAAAGCAAAGGCATCAGATCTGAAACAGATGTCTCAAAAAGATGTAGGGGATGGATATTGACACATTGAACTTACTGGAAGAAAAATAGATTCAAACCCTCATATTTGAAGAAAATGGTATTGATGAAATGAATTCAAGTATTTAAGACTTAAAACAAGCCTTAGGCCTTTAATCTTTCTTAAGCGGATATTGGACTTAGAAAAAGCGTCTATTCCCCAAGCTGAGCATATTCACCACCTCCCACTTTCAGATGGAGTCAAGAAAGACAGCAGGAAGGAAGAAACTTCCAGGAACAGAAGATAAGAGCGAAAGAAGACTGTGGACAAGAGTGTTCCTAGATAGCAGAATTATGGACTCATAAACTCCCTGCTCCCAAGGTCAGGGCCTTCCCAGTGTTTGCTGTGTCTCCCGTTATCTTGTTTTCTGATTAAGACTTTTATTGTGGTCATGCCCTTGCTCTGCTTTTTCCTTTTGAATGTTTTTTTTTTTTTTTTTTTTTTTTTTTTTTTGTTCCTGTGACACAACGCCTATAGGAAATAATTTGGACCTAATGTGGAGGGCCATGTGGACAAGCTTCCTCTATTTGCTTACTAAGGAAGTGGAGGACAGTGGACATTGAAAAGCAAATTGTAGTGTCATCTCATTTTGTGACCCCAATAAATATGCCCCTGACAGCAGTACCCAAGAAAATCATTCACTTATTTGCTATTTCATGCTGAATTTAACATAAGCAAGAGTAGTAAGGGGGTTGCATCCATATCCTGTCTATTTAGCAAAACAGATATTTATATATTCCTACTTATATACTGTTCTTCATTGTTTTTTTTAATTTTTTTTTAACATTTATTTATTTTTGAGACAGAGAGAGACAGAGCATAAACAGGGGAGGGTCAGAGAAAGAGGGAGACACAGAATCTGAAACAGGCTCCAGGCTCTGAGCTGTCAGCACAGAGCCCGACGCGAGGCTCGAACCCACGACCGTGAGATCATGACCTGAGCCGAAGTCGGACGCTTAACCGACTGAGCCACCCAGGGGCCCCTCTTCATTGTTTTTTAAGGTAGTTTATAGGCAAATGGAGAACTCTAAAATGGTATAAAAAGACTTGCATTTTCTCTCTTTAAGCTCTGTTTAGAGTATATGCATTATTTTTATTTGTTCAACATCCCTTCTCTCTAACTTCTGGTGGCAGATCTCTCCTCCATGACTGTATTTGTGGACTCACCCAAACAATGTCAAAGTAGTAATTTAGCTTCTAGGTCACAATGACTATATCAGAGGCTGAGCACATGGTCCTATAGTTTACATTTTGTGTGGTTTTAGCCAGTTGTCATAAATTCACAAGGGAGTACACTCAGATCTTTAGGTGATAATGTTACCCTGCCTTCTGGATAAAGTTGATTTGACATAATTATGTTAATACATGAGAAAGTGTCAGATTTTTTAAAAAGATAGGTGGAAGAAATTCTGGGTTCCTTTGAGTCTCTGTGATTTCAAACACCCCTGGGTCTAGTGCCACATTTGCCTTTTCTACTGATAGATTTATACATTAATGGGAGTAATATTCCTCTTCTCATTTAACTTAGGCTGGCTTAGATTTTTGTCACCATAATTAAAAATTACTTCTAATTAATCTGCTTCTAGGCATACCCATAAATGGCAAATAGTTAATACATTTCCTCGTGTATTGTTTCAGAACATTTCCATCCATATCTATACTTGACTGTCTGGATAGAACATGCTTTACATACTGTTTTGTGCAACTTTGTTTTCACCTGAGAGTAAATCATCATTCCATTAGATTTCTTTGCTTATTTATTCCATAGTTTCTAGAAAAAGCCACTCTACCCAAGTAACTAGATTCTAATCAGACCTGGGAAAATGCAATTTTAGAGTGGTCTAGCCATAAGGTTGTCAGAGGGAAGTGCATTTGGAATGGTCAGTACAAAGCTCTAAGTTGAGTATGCTGGAGTACTGGAAAACAACTACAGCTGAGCAACCATGGTAGAAAGCAATAAATTGGCATCACAGAGATTGTGGAGATACTTGTGAGTTAAGGAAAGCCCCTAGAGTATTTTGAGCAGAGAACTGAAATGATCTAATTTAGGGGTTAAAATGAACGCTCAGGCCACTTTAAAGAAAATAGACCATAGGAGAACTATGTGCAGTATGGAAACCAACTGGAAGGCTATCACCGTAGTCAAGGCAGGAGATGATGGTGGTGGTATTGAGAGAGGGCTAAATTCTTAGCCCTCTCTCAATACCACCACCATCATGAATCTATACATACATACATGAATCTATACATCATGAATATATATATATATATATATATATATCATGATATATATATATATATCATGATATATATATCATGAATATATATATGTGTGTGTATATATATATATATATATATATATATATATATGTATATATGTATGAGCAGGGGAGGAGCAGAAGGAGAGAGAGAAGGAGAGAGAATCCCAAGCAGGCTCTGTGCTGTCAGCATAGAGCCCGATACAGGGCTCCATCCCATGAACTGTAAAATCATGACCTGAATGGAAACCAAGAGTCGGTTGCTTAACCAAGTAAGCCACCCAGGCACCCCTCAAAATCTCATTTCTTAAAAATAAAACAGATTTATGGAGATGTAATCACATTACTTACCATTTACAAGTTTAAAATGCACAGTTTCTTTAATTTAATATATTCACAGACTTGTACAACCATTCACCACAATCAATTTCAGAATGTATTTATCACTTCACCAGAGAAAACCTATTCCCTCCAGTAGTCACTCATTCTCCATTTGTCCCCAAAGCTTAGGGAAGACTAATATGCTCTCTGTCTTTATAGATTTTCATGTTCTGGACCTTTCATATAAATTAATAACACAATATGTGGCCTTCTGTGACTAGCTTATTTTATTTAGTGTAATGTTTTCAGTACTCACCCATGTTGCTGGTTTCTTTTGAAAATTTTTTTGTTTATTTATCTTAGAGAGAGAGAGAGATAGAATGAGCCTGAGCTGGGGAGGGGCAGAGAGGGAGAGGAAGACAGAATCCGAAGCAGGCTCCAGGCCTGAGCTGTTAGCACAGAGCCTGATGCAGTGCTCGAACCCACATGAGCTGAGCCAAAGCCAGATGCTTAACCGCTTAACTGATTGAGCTGTCCAGGCGCCCCTCAATGTTCACCCATGTTAAAGTATGTATCATTGTATTTATTTTTATGAATATTATTCTCTTGTATAGATATATTTTATTTATCTATTCTTCCGTTCGTGGACATTTAAGGTTGTTTCCATTTTTTAGTTGTTATGAGTAATGCTACTAAGAGCATTTGTGTGTGGATATTTTTATGTTGACATGTTTTCATTTCTCTTGAGTAGATACCTAGGAATGGAATGGCCAGGTCCTATGACAATTCTTTGTTCAACATTTTGGGGAACTGCCAAACAGTTTTGCAAGACAGCTACACCATTTACATTCTCAACAGTAACGTATGAGCATCTGATTTCTCTACATCCTTGCAAAGATGGTTATTATCTATATTTTTATTATACACATTCTAGTAGCTGTGAAGTATATTTCATTGTGGTTTTAATTTGTAGTCTCTAGTGGTTAATAATGCTGAACATTCTTTCATTTTATTATTGGTCATTTGTATCTTTGAAGAAACATCTACTCAAAACCTTTGCCCATTTTTTGATTGGATTATCTCTTTTATTGAATATTTTCTTCCATTCTATAGGTTATCTTTTTACATTCTTGATAGTGTGTCTTAATACACAAAAGTTTGAATTTCTCTGAAGTCTATTTTTTTCAGTGCTTGTACTTTTGGTGTTGTATATGAGAAGAATTGCCTAATCCAAAGTCAAGATTTATTCCTATGTTTTATTAAGGGTTTCATAGTTTTATGAAAACTTAAATTTGGGCTTATGACCCACTTTGAATTAATTTTAGTGTAGGATTTGAGGAAGGGGTCCAAAATAATTCTGGGCAAAATAAAACTGGATAGCATGTGGCTATCCAGTTGTCCTAGTACTATTTGTTGGAAAGACTATTCTTTTCCCATTGAATTGTCTTGGCATTTTTGTTACAAATCATTTGACTATTAAAGAGAGAGAGAGAGAAACCAAGAAACAGACTCTTAACTACAGAGAACAAATGTGGCCACCAGAGGGGAGGAGGGTGGGGAGGATTGGTGAAATAGGTGAAGGGGATTAGTACACTTATCTTGATTAGCACTGAATAATATATGGAGTTGTTATTGTAAGCCTGAAATGAAATATAATAGTGCATGTTAACTACACTGGAATTAAATTTTTTTTTTTAATAATTTGACCATAGATGTTAAGTGTTTGTTTCTGAACTCTCAGTTTTATTCCACTGATCCATGACTGTCCTTATGCCAGTACTATACTGTTTCACTTACTTTAACTTTGTAGTAAATTTTGAAACTGAGAAATGTGGATTCTTCAACTTTTTCAAGATTATTTTGTCTATTTGATGCCACTTGCACAGGCATTTGAATTTTATAATCAGCTCGAACATTTTAAAGTGATTACATTTAATCTGTAGGTAAGTTTGAAGAATATTGCCATCTTAAAAATAGTAACTCTTGCAACATATGAAAATATTATATCTTTCCATTTATTCACATCTCCTTTAATTCCTTTCAGCAATATTTTGTAGTTTCAGAGTATGAGTTTTGTACTCCTTTTAATAAATTTATTTCTAAAATTTGTTCTTTTTATGTTATTGTAAATGAAATTGTTTTCTCAATTCCATTTTGAGGCTGTTAATTACTGGTGTAAGGAAATGCAATTGGTATATTGATCATATATCCCGAAATAATGCTGAACTTGCTAATTACTTCTATTTTCTAGTTATATATTAGGTGTTTTCTTTCTTTCTCTCTTTCTTTCTTTCTTTCTTTCTGTCTTTCTTTCTTTCTTTCTTTCTTTCTTTCTTTCTTTCTTACTTTTTTTTTTTTTGGATCCCTTATGGTTTTTTATATGTAAGATTATGTTCTCTGCAGATACAGTTTTACTGCTTCCTTTCCAATTTGAATGCCTTTTATTTCTCTTTTCCTCCTTCCTTCTTTCCTTCCCTCCTCCTTCCTTCCTTCATTTTTTTTTTTTTTTTTTTTTTGTTCCCTAATTGCCCTGGATAGAAACTCCAGTGATGAATAGAAGTGGTAAGAGTGAATGTCCTTATCTCATTCCTGACTTTAGGGGGATAACATTCAGTCTTTCATCATTAAGTATGATAGCAGTTGTTTCGATTTTGTTCTTTGTAAATGCCATTTGTCAGGTTGAGGAAGTTCTCTTCTTTTTTCTTTTTCTTTTCAAGTTTTTATTTAAATTCTAGTTAGTTAACATACATTAGGTTCTGTGAAAAGAGTGGAAAAAAAATTGGTTTCAGGAGTAGAATTCAGTGATTCATCACTTACATACAACACCCAGTGCTCATCATAACAAGTGCCTTCCTAATACCCATCATCCATCTAGCCCATCCCCCACCAACTTCCTCTCCATCATCCCTCAGTTTGTTCTGTATCTTTTATGGTTTGTTTCCCTCCATCTTCTCCCCCTCCCATATGTTCACCTGTTTTGACTTTTTTAATTCCACAGATGAGTGAAATCATATGGTTTTCTCTAACTGACTTATTTAGCTTAGCATAATACAGTCTAGTTCCATCCACGTCATTGCAAATGGCAAGATTTCATTCTTTTTTGATGGCTGAGTAATATTCCATTATATATATTTATGCCAGTTTTTCTTTGTCCATCCGTTGGAAATTTAAGCTCTTTCCATAATTTGGTTATTGTTGATAATGATGCTATAAACATCAGGGCGCATGTACACCTTCAAATCTGTATTTTTGTATCCTTTGAGTAAATACCCAGGAGTACAGATAGGATAATTCTATTTTTAACTTTTTGAGGAAACCCCGTACTGTTTTCCAGAGTAGCTGCACCAGTTTGCATTCCCACCAACAGTGCAAGAGGGTTCCCCTTTCTCTGCATCCTTGTCAAGACCTGTTGTTCTTGTGTTGTTAATATTAGCCATCTGACAGGTGTGAGGTGGTATCTCGTTGTAGTTTTGATTTATATTTCCCTGATGATGAGTGAAGTTGAGCATCTTTTCACGTGTCTGTTAGCCATCTGGATGTCTTCTTTGGAAAAATGTTTATTGATATTTTGTTCCCATTTCCTAACTAGATTTTTTGTTTTTGGGTGTTGAGTTTGATAAATTCTTCATAGATTTTGGATACTAATCTTTTATCACATGTGTCATTTGCAAATACCTTCTCCCATTCTGTAGACTGCCTTTTAGTTTTATTGGTTGTTTGCTCTGCTGTACAGAAGCTTTTATCTTGATGAAGTTCCAATAGTTCACATTTGCTTTTGTTTCCCTTGCCTCCAGCAATGTGTCTAGTAAGAAGTTGCTCCAGCTGAGGTTAAGTAGGTTGTTGCCTGTGTTCTCCTCTAGGATTTTGATGGTTTCCTGTCTCACAGGTCTTTCATCAATTTTGAATGTATTTTTTGTGTATCGTGTAAGAAAGTAGTCCAGTTTCATTCTTCTGCATGCTGCTGTCCAGTTTTTCCAAAACCATTTAGTGAAGAGACTGCCTTTTTTTGCCATTCTTTCCTGCTGTGTTGATGATTAGTTGACCATAAGATTTGGGTCCATTTCTGGGTTTTCTATTCTGTTCCATTGATCTATGTGTCTGTTTTTGTGTCAGTACCATATTGTCTTGGTGACTACAGCTTTGTAATATAGCTTGTAGTCCGGAATCATGGTGCCTCCAGCTTTGCTTTTCTTTTTCAGGATTGCTTTGGCTATTCAGGGTCTTCTGTGGTTCCATACAAATTTTTGGATTGTTTGTTCTAGTTCTGTGAAACATGCCGGTGGTATTTTGATAGGGATTGCATTAAATGTGTGGATTGCTTTGGGTAATATAGACATTTTAACACAGAATTTCTCTTCTTGTCCTAATCTGCTCAGTGTTGTTGTGTGTTTTTAACCATAGCAGGGTGTTGTACTTTTAACGATGTCTTTTTAAAATTTATTCAGACATTTTAACATAATTTGTCTACTATATCTGTTCCAAATTCTTCCCTTGGTAAATTGGGGAAAAAAAAAAAAAAAATATATATATATATATATATATATATACCCAATAAAGAAGAATATTCTTCTTTATTGCTTCTTGATGAAAGTATGTTTTCTTTCAGGCTATATTTTTAATTCAAATATTCTTTCTTTTAGCACCAAATTTAAAATTTTGATCAGTTCTCATTTTTTTTATGGTGTGAGAACTGAAGTAAAGATACAACTTTGTTTTTCTGAATTGGCTACCTCTTTCACCAAACTAAAATTTGTTTTGTTTTCCACTTTTTTCACAAAACCTAAATCCAAACATGCCACACAGTAGGCTCTCAATAGAGATTTGTTGAATCTGTGAAAGAAAAGAGATTACTGTGTTTTGTTTTGTACTAGGCTAAATTTTACATATAAATTTAATGAAATAATAATAACTAAAAACATGGGAACAAAATGTAGTAAATACTTTGGTGTTCACTAAAAATTTCAGGATGTTAGCTACATAATATATTTGTGCATGTGCATGTATGTACATGTGTATCAGAGAGAGAGAGAGAGAGTCTGTGTATGTTTGAGTTATTTTCATTGACTTTATGAATTTTTATTATTAATTTTGGGTAGTTTTACTAAAAAGTTTTGCTTGCAAATAAATAGTGACATTTTTCAGGCATACGTAATAGAGTAGAAATGATCAATATATGAAAAAGTTTAAAATAAACAAACTATAAGGAAACACCGAATGCATACAGCAAAATAAATATAAAATGTGATTGTAGCAAAATTTCAGAATCAAGAGATGTAAGAAGTTATTCATAGAAAACTTTTACTGAAGAATAGATGTTTTAACATAGTTTGAATAGGAAATCAAAAGAGGCCTCTGACAAGGAAGTAACATGGCTTTAACATGCAAAAATTAAGAAAAGTGTTTGGGAAAATAAATAGAAGGGTCTTAGAGATGATTAAAGGATTGGACATCAAGATCTAAGAGGAACAGGGTTTGTAATTACAAGTCTGGAAATGAGAGAGAAAGTATTCCTAGCCTTCTTCCTGAAAGGACCCTCAATTTTATCCCAATCTGAGTGGTTTGAAAAATTTTATAGAATGCTCTCTTTTCTCTATAGTTAATTTCCTTTGTTTTCTTAGCTCTCATGCATCTTTAGTATTAGAATAACATAAATTATTTTAAGGAAAATTATATATATATATTTAGCAAACATCAAATCATTTACTAAGTTTTGTCCATGTGTTTTTAGTTACTACTATTTAGCTTGAATGTAAAGTTTAGTCTATTACAAAACACAGTAATCTCTTTTCTTTCACTAGCTAAACAAATACTACTGAGAGTCATATAATGTACAATGTAAATTTTTATATTATTATTTTTCTTTATAAATTGACAATGGGAGATGAGCTAATTCTGGGGCTAAGTTAAAAGTTAACTGGTGTTCCAGCAACCATCAGTTTGCTCTCCGTATTTAAGAGTCTCATGATTTGCCTCTCTCTCTGTTTTCATCTTAATTTTCCCTTCCCTTCCCCTATGTTCATCTGTTTGTTTCTTAAATTCCACATATGAGTGAAATCATATGACATTTATCTTTCTCTGGCTGCCTTATTTTGCTTAGCATAATACACTCTAGTTCCATCTATGTTATTGCAAGTAGCAAGACTTCATTCTTTTTGATGGCCAAGTAATATTCCATTATATGTATGTATGTATGTATGTATGTATGTATGTGTGTGTGTGTATATATATATATATATATAATATGTGGTATATACCACATCTTCTTTATCCATTCGTCAGTCGATGGACATTTGGTCTCTTTCCATACTTTGGTTATTGTTGATAGTGCTGCTATAAACATTGGGGTGCATGTGCTCCTTCAAATCAGCATTTTTGCAGCCTTTGGATAAATACCTACTAGTGCAATTGCTGAGTCATAGGGTAGTTCTATTTCTAATTTTTGAGGAACCTCCATACTGTTTTCCAGAGTGGCTGCACCAAGTTGCGTTCCTACCAGCGGTGCAAGAAGGTTCCCCTTTCTCTGCATCCTCATCAATATCTGGTTTCCTGAGTTGTTAATTTTAGTCACTCTGATAGGTGTGAGGTGGCATCTCACTGTGGTTTTGATTTTTATTTCCCTGTGGATGAGTGATGTTGAGCATCTTTTCATATGTCTGCCATCTGGATGTCTTCTTTGGAGAGGTGTTTGGTGGGGGGATTGGCTAAATGGACCATGGGCATTAAAGAGGTCACTTTTTGAGATGAGTACTGGATGTTATGTGAGTACTGGGTGTTATATATAAGTGATGAATCACTACCTGAAATCATTATTACACTATATGTTAACTAACTTGGATTTAAATAAAATTTAAAAATTAAAAAAAAAACACATATTCAGCAAAAGAAAAAAGTTAGCTGGTCTTAATGAAATCCATTTCTTTGATATATCAAGATACAATGAAACCAGTAACAGAAAATGGATGTAATCCCCTCAGATTACATTCCATGGAATAAAGTTGGGAGCCCTATGGCCATTTACAACTTGTGAATGTTCACTTTTGGTTTTAGAGAACTCAGCACTTAGATTATGTTTGTTTGAAAGTGTTTGTGTAAAATTTAGATCATTCAAACCTGGTTAATAATTATTAGATCATCTGCTAGACAACCCAATTTTGTTTTTTGTTCTTTGGCTTTATTTGTTTATAATTGTTTTTCAGTGCAGATAAAACTGAAAGAAGAATTTAAAAGAAAATACAGGTTTTCCTTTCATTGTTCTGGCTGGCTGGCTTAGTGTAGTGGTTTATAGGTAGGAAGACTCTGTATTGAGAGACATAGGGTTGGAAGAAGTGTTTACCCACAGATAGGTGATTGGAACAAGTTAATTAGTCAATCTGTGCTTCATATAATTATACTAGCTAAGGAATATGATTGTTATGAGGATAAAACTTGTTAATGTTTTTAAAGCACTTAAAATGGTATCTGACACACAGTAAGCAAGAAATAAAAAATTCCTCTATGTCTATGTAACTCTTCAGGAAATAGCCTGTAGTTCGCTTGCTAGTTATGAAAGAACACCTCCCTAGGATTAATGGAAAAATGCCACAGTGCTTCTGATGAATGGATGGTGTCCAGTCAGGCACCACATTAAAAAAAAAAAAAAAAATATATATATATATATATATATATATATATATATATGTATATATATACACACACACACATACATATATATGTGTATATAATGCCTTTTATTTCTCAAATAAGAGCATTAATATCACATATATAAAATAGAAAATTTTAATTAATACAGGGGCGCCTGGGTGGCGCAGTCAGTTAAGCATCCGACTTCAGCCAGGTCACGATCTCATGGTCCGTGAGTTCGAGCCCCGCGTCAGGCTCTGGGCTGATGGCTCAGAGCCTGGAGCCTGTTTCCGATTCTGTGTCTCCCTCTCTCTCTGCCCCTCCCCCGTTCATGCTCTGTCTCTCTCTGTCCCAAAAATAAATAAACGTTGAAAAAATAAATAAATAAATAAAATAAAAATAAAAAAAAAAGAAAATATTAATACGTTGGAAACATCCACCATACCAAGTTGGTATACATTTACCTTATGAGGGTTAAATAAATTCTATATTATTTTAAAAGATATACATGTTAATTAATACTCCAGTTTCTTTTGCACTTCTAAATTTGGATTTATATTTTTTTTCTTCTTATTCTTTTCAAAATGGAGTTATTTAATCATTTAATAAAGGGAAAATTTCAAAGGCCTTCTGCCTTTTTTCTATTATTTTGGAAATACTACTTTCTTCTAATTTTTTAAACATTTTATGTGATCTGTGATAGTCTCTTTTGCTTTCTCCTCCTTCTTGACTACATCAATTTCCCCCATTTCTTTGGACATTTCTTTTTGCAAAAATTTAAACAATTTCATCTGTTTTCTGAAGCCTTTCTAAATGTTGTCATTTTAACATTTCCCAGGGCCAAAGGCAGAGTGCTCTGTTCTAGTCTCCACCATGAAAAGAAGGATTTGTACTCCTCTGTTCTGACTGAAACTTTAACAATTTAAAGCCAAATGGCTTAGCTTCCCTTTTCTGTATCAACTCAAAAGCTAAGACGATATTTCTTATTTTCAGTGTTATACACCCCTTCAAAAACACTTGTTCTGAGATTTAAATATCCTGAGTGCAGTGAGATCTCAGTGGATTAGAGGAACTTTTGAGCTATAAAGGGAAGGCAGTCCCACAGCTTCAAAGGTGAAGCCTAGAAGGGTGAACTATATTTCCTCCAGTGTAGACTAAAATCTCCTCAGAAAAGCAGGCAATTCCAACTGCATTCTCACTATCAGAACGCTTATTGCTGCTCTAATGTGTTCCTGTGGCACAAGGGAGAGACTTCACTGGGTAATAGCCTCACTATTTGCCGTATATACGTTTATGTAAGTCGTGGTCTTTTTCGTGGTGGGGGGTGGGGGATGGAGATTAACATTTATAACTTGGAGTGGATGTAAATAATAGTGTCTTGGACAGCAATGTTGATGGTTACACTCAAGTCCACAGCCACAGGGCCTATTCTGCTTACTCCAAGTCACGGCTCAGAAGGTCCTAAAAACAGAATCCAAAGATGCTCCTTTGGTAAGGGTTTCTTTAAAAAACAAAAACAAGGGGCGCCTGGGTGGCGCAGTCGGTTAAGCGTCTGACTTCAGCCAGGTCACGATCTCACGGCCCGTGAGTTCGAGCCCCGCGTCGGGCTCTGGGCTGATGGCTCAGAGCCTGGAGCCTGTTTCCGATTCTGTGTCTCCCTCTCTCTCTGCCCCTCCCCCGTTCGTGCTCTGTCTCTCTCTGTCCCAAAAGTAAATAAACGTTGAAAAAAAAATTAAAAAAAAACAAAACACAAAACAGGCAAACAAACAAAAAAAAAACTGTGTGAATGATGACAGTCTGACATTCATATGACCCAAGTCATAGGATTGGAACCAGCTGACTGAATTGTCGGTGATTTTGTTCCATTCTTTCTTTGTATAATGTTGCCCCTGAAATAACAGTACACTCAGTAGTCTTTTCTAAGAACTTGTAAAACCAGTCTTGGATTGAGAAATTTTAAAAGGGCACTAAAGAAAAGACTTGTAAAGACCTGAAATAGCAGATATGAGAAAGAAAAGGGCTTGCAAGAAATGACATGAAAACCAAAGTATTTTTCTCCTCAAATCTTGTCTTTTTCCAAGTGTATAATTACCTTGATGGCTCAAAGCATTAAGGATATTCCTGTAAAAAAGTTGTTGGTTTGGAAATGAAGCACCTGGGTACAATAATCGTACATACGATTATAATATATAAAATATATATAAAACAAAAATACTGCAGTGAAGGGCCACCACAAAATGTTAAAGTGAAACTGTCAGTAATTTGGGGGCAAGAATGAATAATTTTAAATGTGTAGAATCCTAAGCAGTTATTCATATGGCTGGAAAATAATAAAGAATGACACGCTTACCTTTTTTTATATTTGCGAATAGTCGACATTTAGCAGCAGGGTGACTTCTGTAAGGTTGTAATTTGGAGAACAGAGAGCTACAACCTTGCTGTCATCTCTAGCATTCAGTATAACAATTGCTAAGAGTGAATAATTTGTAGTACTTTTTCCTTCATATTGGCAGCTAGTTTTGATCGTGTCAAGATTTCACCTATTGTCTAAATATCATATAAACATAGACTGAAGGTCTACAATTAATAATTTAAGTTACAACATGCATTACTCTTTCCTACCTTATTGATAGTGATGTTGAAAAGATAAGTTTTAAACTTAAAAAATTGTATCAAGATTATTGAGTAATGAGTTCTTTAATAATATATACAGTAAAATAATTGCAGTGGAGTAATATACTTAATATGTGATGTGTATGCTATTTCTTTGTTGACTTTTTCATCCCACCAATTATTGTACAGTTAATTAAGATATTACTGTATGCTGTTTATGATCTTAAAATGCCCAAGGATTTTATTGGAATTTGTACCCTCCAAAGAGCACTTTATTAGAACTATAATAATACCATAAATAATCATTGTCAACCTCTTTTATTTTACAACTTTAGTATTTTTTTAGGTAACATTAATGATGTGAAAGTAAAGCTACTATAAACTGAATATCACCTACTGGCCTTTGGTCTCTTCATCATCTATGTAATTTATTCATGATTATAATACTAATATTTATTAGCTGTTCATGGGCCAGGTATAATATACATGGACATAAGTCCAAAATAGCTTCTCACCATTACCTTGAAATTTGTGAATTGAAGAATGCCTGGGAACCACTGTGTCACACAGACAGACAAACACATACACCTACCAACACTGATGGTATTCTCCATGCTTAAATCATACAGTGAATCCATTTATGTCTAGCCAAAAAAAAACAAAAACAAAAACAAAAACAAACCCAAACCCAAAACCTAGAAAGAAACCAAGAAACTCTAGAAACTCTGGTTAACTCTGGAAACCCTAGACTTCTTTCATATGCCTGTGTTGAATTTATATGATTTAGTAGACCGTGCAGAGAGCTTTATGGTAAGAATATAACCTCTCTTTTCAGGAAATCTGGAGAATTAGAAACTCTGAAAATCCCTCTCACTGAAAGAAAACCAGATGCGGTATAAAGTTTGCTTTCTAGTGCATTCCTGGGATCATAAAGAGTAAGAGAAATCTCCCAGATTCATGAATAAATGAAGAAAGTAATTTAATAAAACAAAAATATTTGAGCTATTATCAGCGTGGAAGCCTTGCACCTTAGACAAACCTGACAGGCAAACGTGAGACAAAATATATATTTGGTAAGCCATGGTCCTTTGAAGCATACAAGAACTAAAAGTCTAACATTAAGTCTGGAATTTGGGACAGAAGTAAAATTAATCTAGATTGAAAGAGTTTTTGGCTCTTTGAATAAGCAAATGTAAACCTTTTTTTTCTTTTTTTTAACAGTGAATGTAATATAGCTCTTAAGATTCTTATCAATTATGGCTAATCAGTATAAGCTTATAATAAAATATCACAAATACATATAGAAACAAACAAGAGATTAGAAACCAAAGATTTCAGACAATGGAATTATTTGATAATATACAATATAAAACAAAAATGTGTAAAATAACAAAAGAAAAATGAAAATGAATCACAAAATGAGAAAGGGAAATATGATTTTGAAAAGCAATTTTATAAAAGCAACTTGAGAGAAAAAAATAGAAATTTAGAAATAAAAATATAATCACTGAATTATAAATTCATTGGATGTCTCAATGTAAAGGTTAGAGACAACTGAAGAGAGCATTGTCATTCTGTAGACTATATTCTATGGTATAATGGAATAAACTTAGAAGTTATTCACAAAAGCAAAATTTTCTGAAATGATAGATTTTAAAAATGTTACCCACATATTTGAAGAAAAAGATAAACCAGGGGCACCTGGGTGGCTCAGTCAGTTGAGCATCCAACTTCGGCTCAGGTCATGATCTCACGATTTGTGAGTTCGAGCCCCATGGGCTCTCTGCTGTTAGCACAGAGCTGGCTTCAGCTCTTCTGTCTCCCTCTCTCCCTGCCCCTCGGTGCTCATGTTCTCTCTCCCCAAAATTAATAAAACATTAAAAAATAAAAGATAAAGATAAATCATAATCAAGATGAAAAATAATTGGAACTTTAAAATAATAAAAATGCTAGATATTCAATGTCGGGAAGAAACAAAAATAGTGAATTGTAGGAAATTTAAACAATTGCAGATCCTTATTAGAATATAACAAAGGTTACAAATTAATGAACACAAAAACCAACTCAAGATGTTAAAAATATTAGAATTAATCCAAAGAAATTAGAATGAATGTAATAATAAAAATCTAAAATTTTTGAAAGAGTAAACAAAAAACATAATTACTAAACAATATTAACATATTATATAAATTATGAAGCAGACAGAAAAGAGCCAAAACATACAGAAGAAATAGACATAATAACAATTTCATAAGGACAAAAAATGTTAGAAAGGAATATGAGAACTTTTCTCGTAAAAATAAATGTGAAATCTAGACAAGTTAGACAATTCCTACTCAAAAATAACTCATTAATTCTGCAGAAGGAGGGGGGAAAAAACCCTGAACAGGTCAAGGTTATCAGAGAAAAGTGTATATAAAATGTATAAATTTTTTCCCTTCAAAGACAAAAACTAATTCTTGTTTTTGGGAAAATGCTATTATAATTTTAAAGAACAAATTATTTTAACTTCCTAAAAATGTCCCCAAAGAATAAATAAAAGAAATACTTCTTAATTCACATTTTTAACTTATTTGAAGTTTCATAGCAACACTAGATAAGGAGTGTACAGAATGGAAGATTTAAGACTTTATTAACTCACAAAACTAAATGTAAATATGCTAAACATATTAGCAAACAGAATCCAATAATTTCTATATATTGGTATATATTATGACCAAGTTGGATTTAGTCCAGAAGTTCAAGAATAATATAAAATTAGTAAACTGATATATTTATTTTACTGCATTATAGAATGGGGAAAGTTATCATCCTATTAGATGCTATAAAATACATTTGATATAATTCAAAACACACTCATAGTAAAAATTATTTACAAAATATATATATTGGAGGAGTTTCTTTTTTTTCCAATTTTTATTTAAATTCTAGTTAGTTAACGTAGTGCAATACTAGTTTCGGAGTAGAATTCAGTGATTCATCACTTCCATACAATACCCAGTGCTCATCTTAACAGGTGCCCTCCTTAGTAGTCATCACCATCTAGCCTGCCCCCCACCCACCTTTCTCCATCAACTCTCAGTTTGTTCTCTTTTTTTTTTTATTGCCATTTATTTATTTTTGAGAGTGAGAGACAGAGAGACAGAGTGCAAGCAGGGGAGGGGCAGAGAGAGAGGAAGACATAGAATATAAAGCAAGGTCCAGGTTCCGAGCTGTCAGCACAGAGCCCAACACAGGGCTTGAACTCACAGCCTGTGAGATCATGACCTGAGCCAAAGTCGGACACTCAACTGACTGAGCCCACCCAGGCACCCTGAGTTTGCTGTCTATCTTTAAGAGTCTTTTATGGTTTATTTCCCTCTCTTTTATTTTTTCCCCTCCCATATGTTCATCTGTCTTGTTTCTTTAATTCCACATGTGAGTGAAATAATATGGTATTTGTCTTTCTCTGACTTATTTGGTGTAGCATAATGCACTCTAGCTCCTTCCACGTCATTGCAAATGGCAAGATTACATTCTTTTTGATGGCTGAGTAATATTCCACTGATCTATATTTTCAATGCAATTTTATTAACTTCCTGTTGTGTGTGTGTCTAATTTGACAAGCTAATTCTAACATCTATATGAAAGAGTATAAGAACAAGGGATCAATAATTGTGAAAATAGTTCAGAAGCAGAACTGGCCTTGTAAGATACCTGTTTTAGTCCATTTGAACTGAACAGGATATCACTAGATATTAACTGGCTTATAAAAACCTCATAGTTCTGAAGGCTGGAACCTGGAGATCAGGCTGCCAGCATGGCTAGGTGAGGAACCAAATCCAGGCTGCAGACCCTCTTGCTTAAGGGGGCCAGGGAGCTCTGTGGGATTTCTTTGATAAGAGCACTAATCCCATTAATGAGAGTTCTACTCTCATGACCTAATCACTTCCCAAAGGCCCCATCTCCTTATACCATCATCTTTGGGGGTTAGAATTCCAACATATGAATTGGTGGGGGGGACACAAACATTGAGACCATGGTATTGTAAAACTTGTTACACAGATAAAATAAATAAGCTATTATGGAATTGATTCAGGTTTAAAACTAACTGACAGGGGCGCCTGGGTGGCGCAGTCGGTTAAGCGTCCGACTTCAGCCAGGTCACGATCTCGCGGTCCGTGAGTTCGAGCCCCGCGTCGGGCTCTGGGCTGATGGCTCAGAGCCTGGAGCCTGCTTCCGATTCTGTGTCTCCCTCTCTCTCTGCCCCTCCCCCGTTCATACTCTGTCTCTCTCTGTCCCAAAAATAAATAAATGTTGAAAAAAAATTTAAAAAAAAAAAAAAAAAAAAAAAAAAAAAACTAACTGACAAATGCAGGGG
Organism: Leopardus geoffroyi; assembly: GCF_018350155.1. NCBI lineage: Eukaryota > Metazoa > Chordata > Mammalia > Carnivora > Felidae > Leopardus > Leopardus geoffroyi. The sequence continues at coordinate 118,247,282 of NC_059327.1, forward strand.
CCTAGAGAAACTCAAAATTGACCCAACCATGAAATGATTTCTCCCATACTTACTGCTTTATTTCTATCCCATAGAAGTGTATGTGACCCCAGTAGGCACTCAAAAGTTGTTGAATGGCACTCACAGGATTTGTGACATATGTAGCACTGTTGAAAACTGGGAGAAGGACACAATTATTCCATGAATTATTCTGGAATGATTGGTTATTCTTGTATAATGGACTCCTGGCCAATTACTGTATAGAAATAAGATCTCAATATGTTGGATATTTTTTTAAATATTTTAATGTTTATTTATTTTTGAGAGAGAGAGAGAGAGAGAGATAGCATGAGCAGAGGAGGGGCAGAGAAAGAGGTAGACAAAGAATCCAAAGCAGGCTCCAGGCTCCGAGCTGTCAGCACAGAGTCCAACGCAGGGCTCAAACTCAGAAGCCATGAGATCATGACCTGAGCTGAAGTTGGGTGCTTAACCGACTGAGCCACCCAGGTGCCCCATGATATGTTGGATATTTAAATGTGAAAAGAAAACCCTGTAATTTTAGATTTAAAAATATGGGAAAATATAGTTATGATCTTAAGAAATATTTTTAAACAAGTATTAAATATTCTAAACTTAAAATATTGAAACATTTAAACATATTGAAATTAAGAAATTTATCTTTCAAAAAGCATGATATGATAAGCTGACAAGCTGTAAACTGGAGAAAATATTGAAATATACACAACTGAGAAAAATAATTATACATAGTATGTAAAGAATTCTTTTTCCTTTTTTTTAAGGTTTATTTATTTAGTCTGAGAGAGAGAGAGAGAGAGAGGAGGAGAGAGAGTGCAAGTGTGTGTGGGAGAGGGCAGAGAGAGGAGAGAGAGAATCTTAAGCAGGCTCTGCACTCAATACAGAGCCTACCATGGGGCTCGATCTCACCACCATGAGATCATGACCTGAGCCAAAACCAAGAGTCAGACAAACTGAACCTTCCAGGCACCACCAATATAAAAAATTCTTACAAATCAGTAAAGAGATAAACAACCTGATATAATAATGGACAAATTATATAACTAAACAATATTTATAAAACCTGAACAGTAAATAAAGATATGGAGACATGCTTACCTTCCTTAGTAATCAAAGAATTAGTAAGTAATACTACAATGCTCTACAATATTATACCTGCCAGATCACAAAAATTATAACTGCCATTACAAGTTTTGGTGAGTATATAAATTAATGAGAATTAATGTATGTTGCTAGCATGGTTTTAAAGTAGTACAATTCTTTTGGAAAATAATTTGACATTATCTTTTAAGTATAACATTCCCCACAACTCAGCAATTCTATTTCTAGATTTATACCATAGAGAACCCTTACATGTGTGTATTGCAAGAATATTTATGGTATTATTCTCTTACTAGCAAAAACTTAAGACACTGTAAACATCTATCAACAGGAAAAGGAAAAAATAAAATGTGTAGTTATCACATAGCAGAATCTTAGATTATAGTGAAAATAAATACAGTTTTTTGAAACCCCATGAATGAATTTTTAAAACCGCTGAGTGATATATCATCAAACTATTTTTTAAATTTTTTCTTAATGTTTATTTATTTTGGGGAAGGAAAGAGAGACAGAGAACGAGTGGAGGAGGGGCAGAGAGAGGGAGACACAGAATCTGAAACAGGTTCCAGGCTTCGAGCTGTCAGCACAGAGCCCAACGCAGGGCTAGAACTCACAGACCACGAGATCATGACCTGAGCTGAAGTTGGATGCTTAACTGACTGAGTTACCCAAGTGCCCCTCAAACCATTTTTTTTTAAAGTAAAGAAATGGTAAATACAAATTTAAAGGGGGAGTCACCGGTGTTGGAAAGGTAGAAGGATGGGATCAAGGAGACACACATCCATTGGGGACACAGTAATGATGATGCTCTATTTTATAACTATATTGGCAGACTTGTGAGTGTCCTTTTTATTATACTTTATAACCTGCATCAGTACCAAATGTTACATAATTAAATTATACCTACATGATACATTTTAGAGTATTCATCAAAGCTACACACAAGGACAAAAATAAAGTCATCTGATATAGACTAAACTCTGAACTATACTATACACTCACAACCACTGATTGTTATATGTTCCTTCCAAATTAGTGATAAAAATAATTGCCTTTCTGTATTGTTTTAGGAAGACGATTTCATCTGCAAGTACCAATAATAACATTTAAAATTTATACTGAGGTAATAACATATCACTACATTCTTCTGTGACAAACATCTTGGTAATAAGAAAACTTTCAATAAGAAAGCTTGACTTGAGAACAAGGAAAAAAAGAATCTTTGTGATGCTTTTAAAAAGGGATCTGCTTTTTCCTTGGTCCCATTTCTACCGATATTTCAGAAAAGCAGAGAAAATGAGAGCTTTCAAAATGGCATATTTTGGCCTTTGGAATATTGTAATTATTTTCTGTGAAAATATATCTGAAAGCAGCTTAATTCTAATTTAACTATAAGAAAATATAAATGTAAATTTTTTCCAAAGATATTAACCCAATTTTCATAAATGGGAAATTGTGAAGAATAAGATTTAACTATTATTAGCAGATTGGGACCTTAGACTTGTAAGTATTTTTAACTTTCTTATTTTTTATTCATAGATACCTAGGGTTCTTTAGAATGGATTTCTTCTCAAAATCTCAAAGTCCAATAAGTGTTCATTAAACCTCTGTTGATATTAATTATGATTTGAATTATGTAAGCTTGCTGCTAAAAAAAATCTTGGGGTTTTTCCTCAATAGGGCCACTTTCGGTTTCATGGTGTCACTCTGGGTCTCTAACCCTGATACAAAACTCAGCAGCCAAGCTTCATCATGTAATCAGGATGACATATCTGATCTTAAGGATGGTACATTTCCAAACACAAAATCCAAGAGAAACCCAATAATGGATAAGACAATACATTTCACTAAAAAATTTAAAAGGAGAAGGAAAGGGGAAAAGATGATCAAGGGTTTCTGACTTGAGCACTTCAATAAAAGTGATGTAAATATTCACTGCAAGGTAAGTAGATGGAACTACATGAAGGCAAGATTTTAGGATCAAGTCATTACTTTGGTCTGAGTATGAAATATCTCTGAGACAAACCAGATGGCGACATCTGGTACTCAAAAGAGAACTCCAAGCTGGAGATACAACTTTGGGAAGTATTGGTGTATGTATAGCTGAAGCTGTGGGTATGGAAGAGCTCTCCCAGGGAGAAAGTCAAAACTGAGAAGAAGCCGAAAGAGAATTGTGATGAGTACACATAGGGAGTTAGTTTAAAATTTTGGCTCCGTCCCACCCCACAGGTCCACCCTGAAACCCAGAAACTTGTATTTTTATCAAGCAAATGTTCTCTTGGATCAAACCTTAAGAAAAGCTAAATAACAAGGAGGAGCTAATCTTTAGTTTCCTTGAGTTTAACTGTTTCAATACATGCATCTTATTTTATTTCTAAATTAATGTCATGTGTCTTTATTACACGAATGAGGGAATCTTGAAGGAACATGATGACGACATACAAGAGGGGTTGCAAATATTTTCAGCTATGAAAGAACGTACTGTGTAAAAAAAATCATACCTGACTATATACCTGAAAATGGCTAATTTTATAAATAGCATAATTATTTATAACTACAAATATTGTGGTGAGAAATATGCCTAGTTTATGGAGAGCAACTCTCTCGCTACTCAAAATACAAAATCACTATTCGGATGAATTACAATAGAATCATGTGACTAGAAGACTAACTTATCCAATCTTCTAATTTTGGTGTATCTAAATTGCTCCAGAACAATCTAGCAGAAAGAATCTGCTTTAAAAAGGTAATGCTAAAAATATTTTTACTGAAAAGCATACTAATCTATTCTGGTTTGGTAACTAAAAATTTAAGTGTTTTGAGTGTACTGATTTTCCTAAGATGGACACTTCAATTAAAGGAAAATCATAGTATCAGTAAGAGTTTAATCTTTTCACATCATAAAAACTTGAATTTTCTTACTGGAAAAAAATTGTATGTTCATGATTGTCACTCTTGTGCTGTTAATAATATGAAAGAAATAGAATAATGAGGTAAAACTGAAATTGAATTCACACCCAAGTAATAAGAAGTCATGGTGAGAATAAAATATTAATAGAGACTAGATGGAATATAGCTAGATTTTTCATTTTCCTAATAAAAGATTCTAAAATCTGGTGTATTTTAGAAAAGTCCTTGATTGAAGCATTCAAAATTACAAAGGACACTTTTTTTTTTAACCTTGTCCCATAATAAGATGAGGACAAGGAGATACTTGATAAAAATAAGAGGCAGTAAATTCAGAACAAATTGAGGTAAATAATGCCTTATGAATGTGTATAGTCAACCTGTGAAATTCATTGACCGAAGAGGTCACTGAGTCAAATACTATGGTTGAATTTAAAAAACAGCTGGGTAATTTTATGACCACTAATAGCTTTGGGAGCTCTGCTCAGCAAGCAGAGATAATGATAAGGGTAATCAAATCTCTTGTTTCAGGATGTAAGTTACCAACGGGGGGTTGTCCAATTCAATGCCTTCCTTTCGTCCTCTGGACATTTCTCATAAACACCCACCTTCAGGGAGGTGCAGCGATGGATACTGGTGTTGTTATTCAGCACTTTTATGCTGAAGTTTATAGACGCCTATGTGTTCTTTCACCTTCATCTGAAGTATCTGTAATGTAGGCGCAGCAAAAACTGGTTTGGAAATAGTATGTTCCATGATTGTCCCGATAATCAGTGGTTTATACTTTTGGCAGGGGCCTTAGAATATTGCTCTCATGACTTTTCAATTTATCAAACTGAAACAGTTTGAAACTTGGCAAACATTACGTTTTGAGGGTATGAGACTCCATAGTGTCATTTTTTTTTGTATACCATTATGTAGTGTATTAGTGAAGTTGCCGTTCTTTTAACACATCATTCTAAATGTGTTATGTTTTAAAAGACGACACGTCACAGAGTTTTAAACTGTGTTCTTATTTAGAAATATTATTGATTGGATTATGCTACCTTTTTATCCTTAATCAGTATCATAGACCAAATCTTTTTATTTAATTTATTTTTATTTAATTGAAGTCAAAATTCAAGTTTTAGTGTTTGAATTTTTTTCACAGTAAAAAATATTTTAATAACTTTTTTAAACATTTATTATTTTTGAGAGGCATATAGAGACAGAGAGAGCACAAGCGGGGGAAGGGCAGAGAGGGAGACACAGAATCTGAGGTAGGTTCCAGGCTCTGAGCTATCAGCATAGAGCCCCATGCAGGGCTCAAACCCATAAATGGTGAGATCATGACCTGAGCCAAAGTTGACGACTTAACCGATTCAGCCACACAAGTGCCCCCACAGTAGAAAATTTTGTCAGAAAAACAAAAACCTAAAACTTTGTAATCTTAAAATACAGAATAAATATTCCTGTTGGGTATACAATTATACATGACACACACACACACACACACACACACACACACACACACTGTCGTGTATGTATGTATGCATGTGTGTGTGTATATATATATATATATACACGTATATATAGGTGTGTGTATATACATGTGTGTGTATATATATATATATACACACATGTGTCTGTGTGTATATATGTATATATACACAACACACATCTATCTATGTATGTACATATATCTATGTGTATATATATATATATATACACACACACACACACACACATCTATCTATCTATGTGTGTGTGTGTATTTGCTAACTTGGTTAAATTGGGAGCATGTTATACATACTATTCTATAGCTTATCCTTTTTAAATAATTCATCATGAGCAATTTATAATTAGGTTAAATATTTTTGAATTCTGTTTATCATATACCTATACTATAATTTATTTTACCAATTTCCTCTTTGGACATTTAGATTGGCTGCAATTTTTCACTGTCATAACTGTAAGAAAATCTATGGTTACTTTTCTACTATTGGTTCAAAACAAATACACACTATTTTTGAGGTTTTTGATTCATATTGCCAAGTTATTTTCCAGGGAAATTGAAAATTTTACATACTATCTGTTTAAAAGAGTACAATTTCCTTGAACAATCAAGGGATTATATATATATATATATATATATATATATATATGTATGTGTGTGTATGTGTGTGTATATATATATGTGTGTGTGTACATGCATGTATACATATACATACATATGTGTATACATGTAACATATACATACACACATATTAATATTTATTAGCATTATTAGTAAAATAGTAAAAAAGGGGGAATCTCATTAATGATTAAATTTTTGCATCTTTGATTATTTGCACTTTTAAAATAATTTCCTAAGTTCATTGGTCATTTGTATTTCTTCTTTTGTGAATTACTAGTTCAAGTGCTTTTACTATTATTGAAATTTGGATATATTAACCTTTTCCCTTCTATTTGAACATCCTGTTGTTATTAAGGGTATTTGTAATTTGTTTGCATATATTTCCCAGTTTGTTATTTACTTCTCATTTTACTTATGATGTATTTAACTTACAAAAGTTTTGTTTTTTTTTCTGTAGTCATTTCCATCAATCTTTACCAGTTTTTTTCACATGAATGAATACTCATTCCGATATTTACCTCTATTTTCTTCTTGTGTTTGATTATTTCATTTATCATATTTAACTTCTTAATTTTTTTAACATATATTTATTATTGAGACACAGAGAGAGACAGAGCATGAGCATGGGAGGGGCAGAGAGAGGAGGAGACACAGAATCCAAAGCAGGCTGCAAGCTCTGAGCTGTCAGGACAGATCCTAATGTGGAGGCTCGAACTCACAAACTGCATGATCATGACTTGAGCTGAAGTCTGATGCCCAACCAACTGAGCCACCCAGGCTCATCCCTATCATATTTAACTTCTTAAAAGAATGATCCTATACAGAGAAGATTATCATGGCCCCTATGCCAGAATGACACACAAATTTGTGAGGTGTTCCATATTAAAAAAAAAAAAAAAAAAAAGGAGTGTTCTTAATTTTTTTCTGCTTTTTCATAAAAATAGAATTATCTGGGAGCACCTGGGTGGCTCAGTCAGTTGGGGGTCCAACTCTTGATTTCGGCTCAGGTCATGATCCCAGTGTCATGGGATCAAGCCTCGTGTTGAGCTCCCCAGGAAGCATGTAGCCTACTTGAGATTCTCTCTCTCTCTCTCTCTCTCTCTCTCTCTCTCTACCTGCCTGCCCCTCTCCCTCACTTGTGGTCTCTCTCTCTCTCTCTAAAAAAAAAGAAGAAGAATTATCTGAATCTGCTTTTTACCTTCAATAGCAAATAATTTCTGGATTAATTAATAAAATATTATTTTCTTTCCCCACTGATTTAAAATCAGTTCTTCACTGTATATCACATTAATGTCAATAATTAAACCAGCTTCTGAGGTTTCTATTGATTTTAATATCTTTTCCTGCATTTCACATTATTTAATTTTATATTGTATTTAAATATTTGAGCATAAATATATTTTATTATTTTTCTCAAAATATTGGGTTAATCATTTGTTTCCTGATGAAATGTTAAATTATTGTATTATTTTAAAGAAATATTAAATGCAAATTTTTTATTTTAAATTTTTTAGAACTTCATCTTGTTAACTTTTGAGTAGCCAAACCAATAGCACTCCATTTATTTTAGTATTTTATTTTATATAATTTAGTAAATTCTGTAGCTGTATCATATTGTTTGTGTGCTTTATAAATTTATTACAGAAAACTTTATATTTGCACACTTATTGAAATAAAATATATATTCTACTGTATTTTCGATTTGGATATTGGTTGTAGATAGAGAACCTCTTGGTTTTAGACTTGTTGACTTTCTCTATTGATTTTCTGCTGTCAATTTCATTGATTTCTCCTTTAATTTATTATTTTCTCCTGCTTACCATGGATTTTATCTGTTCTTTCTTTTCCTTTAGTTTCCTAAGATGGAATCTTAGATTATGGATTTTAAGTCTTTCTTCTTTTCTAATATATATATATATATATATATATATATATATATATATATATTCAATGCTATACATTTCCCTCTAAACACTGATTTCACTGTATCCTACAAATTTTGATAGTTTTATTTTCATTTTCATTTTGTTCAAAATATTTTTAATTTCTCTTAAGATTTATGCTTTGACCCATGTTTTATTTAAAAGTGTATTGTTTAACCTCCATGTATTTTGGGATGTTCCAACTATCTTTCTCTTACTGATTTCTAGTTTAATTCCATTGTGGTCTGAGAGGAGACATTGTACGATTTCTACTCTTCCAAATTTTTAAGGTGTCTTATGGTCCAGTGAAATATATATATTTAAACTCCCTTTTTAATATTTATAACTTTCTTCTTTCTTCTTTTTCACTTTTGCTGCCTTTCATTTTCATTTCTCTTTTTCTTTTTTTCTCCATCTTTTCTTCTTACCTTCCTTTGTATTTATTTGTGTTTCACAAATTTAACCATTATTAAAAGCAACCTTCAACTGGTGGATTTTATTCCTATATATTTTAGTATTTAATAGTTATTTAAGTCTGTGGGGCTAAAAGATAGGTTTTACTTCCAGTTCTTTTATAAACTGATTGTATATTGCTTTAGTAGCTCACCTCTTTCTTAATCTACCTTAAGCAGACTGAAATTCCATTCTCATTGTATTGTGATTTTCTTCTAAAAATACCAATACATTTTCTTCAACAAATGAATGAACAAACATTTGGACCAATGAGTGTTGATTCTCTTGTTTTATGTCAGATTTTATGGCACTTTCTGAATTTAATCCTAATTTCCTGGAGTCAAAAGGAGCCAGATCATAAAAACATGTGCTGAGAACTCATCTATGTTTAGGCAAGAGTGAAGGTTTCCCCATATGACTCATGGGAGATGGAGATTTTAGCATGTCCACTAAGGTGAAGTTCTAGGAAACTGGTACCTGGGTTGATACCAGAGACTGCATTTCTTATACCATTCTTCATGAAGCCTTTGGCTTTTGAGAGGCATTCATTTGGGAACTTTTACCTGGGTTCACACTGGGTGTGTACAACTAATTTTTGCTCCTATGCACTGTTCCTCTGACAGAAATGGTGATGTCCAAATGATCTAGCTTGATAAGGGAATGGGAAGAGAGAATGGAAGGACCTTTCCCTCTCTGCTTGTAATATACATACACGCAAATTCACAATATGAGGAAAATTGGTGTTGCTTGGTAAATGTTAGTCACTCCATAGATGTATATGAGGAACACTATTACATAGCTATTATCTATTTTAGTGTTGAAGTGTCTGAGGGGGAAAAAATGAGTGTCACATCTTGTATCTTACCCTATATAATTTCAAATGTAATTTGAAATCTCATGTAATTCACAGTGAAAGTCACTTTATCAGGTCCACCTATATTCCCTTGGATTTTCTAAAGTAATAATAATTTAGCATCTGTTTTCTTCTGGAGAGAGTTTTCAGAGTTTCCATGAGTAACTATGGTAGAGATATGAACCTGTCTGGTTGAAGCTATCTCTAATATATGTATACTACAAGGATCCTATGGCTTATTTCTTTGTAATCGAGAGGGGGAAAGGAAGTATTTGAAACACTGTACTATGTGTTTTGTCAATTTTCAAATATCATTGTTGTATCAGAAACACTTGAAATTGTTTCTTATGAAGCAAAAGTGAATTTTCACTACAGTTAATGCTGGTTGTTAACATTTTGAGGGAAAGAATATTCAGAAATGTTTTTGTCAATAAACATCTTCAAGAATCACTGTTGATAAATGAAATGAAATATAATTTTAAGAAGTGAGTAAGCAGAATTTACTGATCCAGTAACACAATAGAAAAGAAATAAAAATTGATGAGGATATAGAGGTCTATAGTCAGATCCTGTTTCCACTTCTTTGACCTCAGTGCCCCTTAAATGCCCCTTAAACACTTCTAGTTTTCATAACAAACATTGGAGAAGGTTTGTTGAGGTCATTTCCATTCCATAAATATTTAACAATTCCCCCAATTCCCAAGACTCTATGTATTAGGGTGGAATAAACTTTCAAAAAAATTTGTTTTAACTAGTGTGTTAATATCATGTAACTGTGGCTTTCAGTGTCTTCTTCATTTCACTTTGGTGCCTGGATTGAATGATTCACCACTAGTGAGGTTACAGGTCAAGTATGGAAGCTTTTTTAATAAATCTCTGTTTGCAAAACATATCTATAACTTTCTCGTTCTCATAACAACAAAATCACCACCTCTACAACCAAAACCAATATCTACTTCTAATGATAATATAGTCTTTGAGTTTTTGCTATGTTCCAATGGTATAATTATCATTCATAGGTTAGTTCATTTATCATTGCAGAACCTCCATGTATAGGTACTAACATATTTAGTAATAACTGAAAGGATAGGTAGACTGTAGCCATAAAAATATTGCATATTGAACAAACATACAGTGGTTAATACACAATTCAAGAGTGAAGAAACTTCATCCTGCCCTTCAAACAGCAGCAGGAATGAAGTGAGAAACAACCTCTTTGACTCTGTCTCATAGTTATGTTGAGATGCTTTATGAACAGAATTCAAAAAGCATTTTAAGGACAAGTAATATTATCTGGCAGGACAGTTTTACTAATATACGTACATATGTGTGGTTTTCAAAGAATAATCATCTTTCCTCCAGCACCATCAGAATTATGGAATTTTTCTGTAGGAAATACATAGGTCCTTCCATTGTGGAAGAGAGAGAGAAAGACAGAAAGAGAGAAAAAGAGTGAGAGACCGAAAGGGAGGGAAGGAGGGAGGGAGGGAGAGAAAGAGAGAGAGAAATGGGAGTCAAGCAAGATAGTCTCTGGGACATGGGTTATATTGAAGGGTTTTAGGCGGCTGTGGAACAGAAATGGCAGTAGAGGAGGGAGACACCTGTACATGATGAACCTACATGTGGCATTGTAATGAATAAGCCTGATGAAATGAAGGAAGCTCAAAAGGCAGTTTGCGTAAAGAAAAGTAGCAGCAGTGCTTGGACTGGCCTTAAAGGGTTTAACAACTGGGAACACTGGGAAGAGAAACTGCAGAAGAATGTTTTTAAATAGCACTTATGATAAAGAATGTAAGAAGAAGACATAGAACTTTATGAAGACTTGGTGGCAAAAATATAAAGCCAGAATCCATACCATGTGTGGTGATCATAGCTAATACTTAGTACTTAATATGAGTAAGGCACTGTGCCAAAACTCCACATAGATTACTTCATTTAATTCTGTGAAGTAGATGCTATTAGTGCTCAAGTAAGGCAAAAAATGCACACAGTGATATTCTTCCCAATGCCAAACACCTTGTAAGTAGATGTCAAACCTGGCAGTCTCATCCCAGAGGTCATGTTCATCATAACTGATAAGCATAAGCTGCATCATACACACTGAAAGAGAAAAGAAAGAAAGAAAGAAAGAAAGAGAGGGAGGCAGGCAGGAAAGGAAAGAAGGAAAGGAAGGAAGGAAGGAAGGAAGGAAGGAAGGAAGGAAGGAAGGAAGGAGCAAGAAAGGAAGGAAGGAGGAAGGAAGGAAGGAAGGAGAAGGAAGGAAGGAAGGAGAAAGAAAGAAAGAAGACAGGGAGGAAGGAAGGAAGGAAGGAAAGGAAAGAAGGAAAGAAAGGATGGAAGGAAAGGATGGAAGGAAGGAAAAGGAAGGAAGGAAGGAAGGAAGGAAGGAAGGAAGGAAGGAAGGAGAAAGAAAGAAAGAAAGAAAGAAAGAGAGGAAAGAAAGAAGAGAGAGAGGGAGGAAGGAAGGAAGGAAAGGAAATAATGAAGGAAGGAAGAAGGAAGGAAGGAAGGAAGGAAGGAAGGAAGGAAGGAAGGAAAAAGAAGGAAGGAAGGAAGGAGGGAGGGAGGGAGAGAGAAAGAAAGAAAGAAAGAAAGAAAGAAAGAAAGAAAGAAAGAAAGAAAAGAAAGAAAAAGAAAAGGAAGAAAAAGAAAGAATGACAAAGGGAATGAAACTAATCAAGACTTAGAGCCCTCTCTCTAAGGAATATTTATCAACTCTTTGTTGTCATTACTCACTTATAACCATTCCTTTCCAAGAGGACTGAAAATGACTCTCTCTGAAGGTGTCGGGAGAGGCAACAATATACCCTATGGAATTTAGTTATTGATAATGTTCTCCAGATGATAAATTTAAGGCTTTAGTCATTAGATGTGACTTAGCTAAATACTCTGTACTGTGTGTCCAAGTTTGAAAAGGATACACGAAAAATGTTTACTCTAAAAAATGCAGGAGAAAATCTTGTAATTTGGTCATTGAGATAGAGCCCATAAAGGGATGCACAGTCTTACTGGTTATGTGCTCCCCAACCTCCAGCCTCACGAACACAGGAGAAATAAGAGCAGCCAGATATCTGAAGCCTATAGCATTTTTTCGGTAGCCAAAAATTATGAAAGCTTTTATTTAGATGATGGAATTTATAACCACTAAAGAAATGGTTCAAATTGATTGAAAGTTGAGATAACTCTAAGTCATCTTCCTAGGAAGATGAAGATATTAAAAACTTACCAGTCAGGAAGAACTTTATGGAAGTAAATGCCCTCCATAAGTAAGAAAAAAATATCTGTTTTCACTATATTTTCTGGCTCAAAATTATATTAAATTACCTAAAAAGTAGTGTCATTAATTACCAGTGAGCGATGGTTCATGCCTCCCTTTGCAAAGTTTTTTGGGGTTTTGTTCTTGTCCTTATTTTAGGAAGTGCAGGCATTTTTCCTTGTGATTTATCTTGTTCATTTTAGCATAGTAAATAAAAATCTCAGCAATATTTTTAGGTTATCTTTTCAGAAAGAAGCATTTTTTTTTGTTCTGTTTTGTTTATCAGCTGGTGACAGAAGGAATGGATGTCCCACTAGCTGATTTTTCATGGGGAGATGAAAAACTCACCCCTGACCCACTCACCCATGACCATTTTGTTGAGGGCGTTTTATGTGATAGGCCTTGGAGATACACAGGTGAGTAGGTGAAATGTATTTTCTTTACTCATTAAGTTCAGAGAAATATATCTTAAGCAAATATGTGCATAAATTATTTACATCTTATTACAATTGTAATGGGTACCCTAAAGGAGAAAACCAGCATGTTTCCAAAAGTGCGGCCTGATCTAGACTGATCAGTGAGGTGGGGGTGTAATATAAGTTATGCAAAACTTTTCTAAGGAAGATATTTTTAATGTAAGCTATAACAGATATATATCTCCATGCAGAAAAGGTGGGAAGCAGTCATGGTCTGGGGACACTGTATGCATGGCTAGGAAAGCTGGCAGGAAACCGAGGAAGTCAATGCTGCTAGAGAAAACAAAGCAGGGGAGAACGTGGGAGAGGAAGACATGAGTGGGGAGGCCATATCACAGTGACTACTTAGAGTTATTTGTGATCAAAAAGTAGAGAAGGGGTTGATCTTTGATTTAAAGACTCCCGCTGGCAACAGCAATCTTAAAAGCTTAAGTAACTGTGCTGTTAATTGATTGCAAGAAAAAAATTGTTTTCCACCCAGCCCCACTTCCATTTTTTGTTAATCAAATCAAATTTTATTGAACTCGGAAAAGAAAAAGGACATTTAGATGTGAACTATATTGTGTTTTTGTAGGAGTCAGTTTATATAAAGTACTTGAAGAAACCTTGCAAATGATGTACTTTTCATGTGGTAGAGTTGTAGACATATTTCTTATAGCAAAATGGATTAAAATTAAAGGGCTAAAACCTGAAATGAGGACACGCTTACCAGCATGCCAGTTGCTTAGGTTTAGAAATAGTACCACTAAGTGCAGAGCAGCTTGAAGAAATCTAGTTACTTAAATTAGGATGCACCAGTAGACTTTAAGATTTTAGGTTTTTTTTCTATTAAAGAATGTTTAAGTGAAGGTAGAAAATGAGTTTTACCATAAAACTAGCTTTAAGTTTACTTTCATTCTGAAAGCAGACCAGCCAGTTGCACTAATCTGTCCTGCCGACCAAAATGTGCTTGAGTTTTTATTCTGTTATGGCCAGATATTTGTTCCATGTAATTCTAAACCTCTAAGTTTGGCAATGGGGAAGACAAGGAACACATGAAACTATTGATTCCTTCAAAAAAATATGTTGAATACCTATCAGGTGTTGATGACTTTTAGGTGTTATGGGTGATAGATAAGAGACATAGTTTCTACCCTCAAGGCATCTTGGGGAGGACTTACATTTCCTATACGGAAAATAGAAGAGATGGTAATATATAACACTTGCCATGTAAAAATGCTGTACTAGATCAGAAGAGGAAAAGCTCAACTGAAATAGGAAATGAGATAGAGAAGCCTCAGAGAAAGTAGCATTAAAATCACCTCTAAAGAATGAACTGAGGGGTGCCTGAGTGACTGAGTTGGTTAAGTGTGTCTGACTCCAGCTCAGGTCATGTGTTCATGAGTTTGAACCCAGCACTGGGGCTCTCTGCTGTCAGCATGGAACCCATTTCAGATCCTCTGTCTCCTTCTCTTTCTGCCCCTCTCTAGCTCATGTTCTCTCTCCCCAAGATACATAAGCATTTTTTAAAAAAAGAATTAACTGAAATTATTATTATTATTATTATTATTATTATTAATTTGAGGGAAAGAAAGAGAGAGCGCATGTACAAGTGGGGCAGACAGGCAGAGGGAGAGGGAGAGGGAGAGAGAGAACTTAAGCAGGATCCATGCTAAGCACGAATGCTGATGCAGGGCTGGATCCCACGACACTGGAATCATGACCTGAGCTGAAATCAAGAGTTGGATGCTCAACCGACTGAGCCACCCAGGTGCCCCGAGAATGAAGTGAAATATTAATAATAATGTCAATACAATACAATAGAAGCTGCCTTTGTGGAATGTTAAATACTAGTTGCTTTACGTACATTTTTTCATTCATTCCTCACAAGAATTCTTTGAAATAGTACTGTTAGCCCCACTTTCACCAATGAAGAAACTGAGGGTCAGAGTGATAAAACAATTTGCCCTAATATTATAGCTAGTACATTTGAATTCAGATGTTTTACAGTGAATTTTGCCTCATTATTTATTTTGCATCTCAGGTGAAGGTTTCGGCAAGAAATAAAGCTATAAAAAGTCAAAATATCCTTCAATAGCATTTGTCCTATTTGTCAAGGTAGGGGTATGGTAAGAAAGCAAATCCCGAAAGACCAGAAGTTCTATTTGACAGTGTAGGATAATTTTCAGCTAGAAAAACAAGCTAAGGCAAAATTTTACAGAATCTTTTATGCCCAGCAAGGGAATGTGAACAGTATTTGACAGAGCATGGAGAAAATTTTTAAATCTCTGATTAGAAGAGTGATATGATGGATGTAACACATACAAGGATTAGTCTAGCTGTGGTATGAAAGGCGCATTCAAACAGAGAGAGAATGGAGATAGAATGGGCATTGAGGAGGGGTACCTGTTGGGATGAGCACTGGGTGTTGTATGGAAACCAATTTGACAATAAATTTCATATTAATAAAATAAAATAAAAATAAAAATATTCTGTTAGAGAGTAAAAAGAATCTTCATACATAAATAAAATAAAACATAAAAAAGAAAAAAAAAAAGAAGAGAACACTTCAGCAGTCCAGAAGCACGATGCTCAGAGTCTGAGTTTCGGGTGGCAGCAGAGGGAATAGGAAGAGAAAAATATATATGAGACCCAAAGAAAAAGTAAAAGGAGGAAATAGCAGTGAGAAGCTTTGAAAGGTTTTTAATTCAGGAACCCATTATTTTTTAATGTTTTGGGAGACATAAAAGGTCTCTAAGCAAAAAAAAAAAAAAAAAAAAAAAAAAAAAAAAAATCATCTTCCAGCGCTTTTCTTTCCCATCTAAAGATTCTCAGTTTACAGAATAGTCTACTTTTATTTGGGGGTAAAAGTCCACATCTGTGCGTGCCAGGCTTGTGCTGGGCTATCTCATTACTGCTCCAGCCTTTGTGCCTCGAATCTTCAGATGGATGGCTTTTTCCATCATATATCATCACCACGACAGCACAGGCATGATCTACTACAGCAAACGCTGTAACCCTGATGATGTGGATGGTAGTAATAACACAGCCTACTCAGGGGAGCAAAAGGCAGCGGTGTGTGTGTGTGTGTGTGTGTGTGTGTGTTTTCTTAAAGGTAAACTGGAAAGGTGGGGAGGGGGGAAGTGAACTCAAAAATTAAATACTGCCTTTTCAGAGATTCAAAATAACTGCTGCAGTGTTGGCAAGAGGCAAAGTGATAAGGCAGCATGGAGAAATAGAACGCTGTGGATAATACTAAAATTCACTCTGGGAATCACAGTCATAGAAATCAATTTTAAGATTAAAAAATTGAATTGGTAATTT
Source organism: Leopardus geoffroyi (assembly GCF_018350155.1). NCBI lineage: Eukaryota > Metazoa > Chordata > Mammalia > Carnivora > Felidae > Leopardus > Leopardus geoffroyi. The sequence continues at coordinate 118,263,684 of NC_059327.1, forward strand.
TGACCCACACTGCGATTGAATTATGTGGATCGTGGCTCTTAATTAGAGTTGCATGCCCATCAAGTAAAACCCTCGGGTGTGTATGAAGCAAAAAAGAACATTTCAATGCCTTTTAAAAAGAAAAGACCCTAACTCTGTCTTGGAAAAATTATTTTTCTAAGAACTACCTTAATTTTAGTTTTTCTTTCTCAGACCATGAGAATATTCCAAATTCCCGTTGATAATTAAAATACTATTGCAGCGTCTGAACTGAATACGAGTCACGAAAATTAATAATGCTATAGGTCTCAATTTTTCTATCTGAAACATTGACAAAGTCAAATTAATATTTTAGGATAAGGGCTGTGCCCTTTAATTGAGTCTCTCTGCATACCCGCTAAGCTGATTTCGTCTCTCCCTTAGCTAAACATCCCAGATTACTTAATTTTCAGATTTACAGCTGTGGCTTGTAAAGAGTTTCTCTTCCCTCCCTTATACACAAATCGATTCCCCTTGGGTGCTGGTATCTTAATCATATAATCATTTGGGTTGGAAGGACCTACGCTGGGGCACTAATCTATCCTCGTGAATCACAGCGGGATTGATTTTATTATTACTAAGTCATTCCTGATCAATGAGTGTGGGGTTTCTGCCTTGAATCTCTCCAATGATGACGATTCCACAGCTTCCCCTGGCAGCTAGTGCCATTCCCAACTATTCATATTGTTATAAAGTTAGTCCTTATATTTAACCTAAATTTTCCCTTGTGGAATTGAAGCCTATTGCTTCTTGTTCTGTCCTCATTGACTAATGAGAATTGGTCCCTCTCCTCTTTATAACATCCCTTAACGAATTTGCAGACAGTTATGTTTCCCCCCAGTCTTCTCTTCTCCAGACAGAACATGCCCGCTTCCCTTAACCTTCCCACATAGGTCTAATTTTCCAAACCCTTTATCATCTTTGTGGCTCTCCTCTGAACTCTCTCTGTTCTGTCTATGTCTCTTTTGAAATGGGATGCTACAACCTAAATGCAGCATTTCACTGGAGGCCAAAACAACAGAAGGAAGCACAGAATAGTAGCTTTTTGCTGCGTATGACAATTTGTATTAACTACTTTACTGCCATTTAGTAGAACTAGTAGAAATTGCATGCATGTGAGTAGAATCTTGCCCAGGTTCTCCTAAATGCATGAGCTAAGGTAGTGGCAGATTCACTGATTTGCTCATATAATCCCTTAAACAGGTCATTGCTAGCAAAAGTCTTATTCTGCAGAAGCATCCATGAGACTCTCTGAACCTGCATTCTTTTCAGGGCCTAATTCTCCTCCACCCCTCAAACCAGCAATAAACATAAAGCAGTAAACAATCAAATGGTTAACAAATTAAAGTCTTAATTATCACTCATATTTCGTATACATGTGAATTCTTTGTCTACACATGATCAGAGAATCAAAATTAAAAAAAAAAAAACATACGAGAAAATGGAGGGAAAAATCAACATGTATTTTTTAAAAGGCAGGATAGTTTTAAGTTTTCCTCTCCTAGTTGGCTATTTATGCATCACTCAGATGTAGACTTTAAAAAATTCATGATTTAATACAATGACAATTTTTCCCAAAATGTCACTGCACAAAATAATAGCAGACCTCACGGAATGCCAGAATGCTAGTTCTGGAAGAGGTCTTAAAAATAACCCTCTTAGGAAACATTTAATGAAACTTAAAACCTAGAGAGATTAAATGAATTGCTTAAGATTGACTCCTAAGATTGATTCATTACTGAATGCATTTTTTAAAACAAATATGCAATTTATACCTAGTAAGTGCCAGCCAAGGACCTTAACATGAAATGTAAAATCAAATATGAGATACATCTTATGCTAAAGAGCTAGTTAGTTGGAGTTTCAGGACCAAAATCTATGTCTCCTGAGTATGTATCACCATTTTTTTACCGTTACAAAACACTGCCTGTCATTTGGAGTGCTAATCGCATTTCATTCTTTCTCAAAATATAAGAGGATTACATTGCCAAAGCACAACTACCAGATAAAGTTCATCTCAGTTGTGTTTGAGGAGAATCAGTTGAAAGAACTAGTAGGACTTCAAGAGTTGTCATTGATTGTGTGCTTCCACAACAACTAAAGACACAATCTCATTTGGGGGAACATAGTCCAGTCTTCTTATAAATTTGGGGCGTGCTTTTAGATCCACATGATTTAACTCATGTCTCCATAATCCAGTGTGTGCTTTGTAGTTTATGCTCAGTGGCCATGTCTTTCATTGGAAAGATAGATTGGAGAGTTAAGAAGGAAAATCTGTATTATAAAATTTAATGTGTATACACAACTCCCAAGGATCTTGCTAAAATGCAGAAATGATTGATTAGCTCTGAGGTGGTACTGAAATTCTGCATTTCTAAAATGTTTCTAGGTGACAACAATGCTGCTTGTCTTTAGGCCACACTTAAAATATAAAAGGTTCTAGAGATAATTTGTTTAAGATCTATATGAATTGGACTGGATTCCAATCAGTGGAAGTATCAATGCCCTGAGAAAAAGTAACCAGAAGGACAAAAAACTTTCACAGGCTTTTCAAAGGTAGTCACACCATATCTTCTCTTGCTTAATATACTGTTTCAACATGTGGCTAAATAGGAAGTTTGAGGAAAATGGGCTCTTCTATATACACCTTAAGAGAAAATTAAAATAGGGGCTCCTGACACGTGGGTGGCTCAGTCAATCATCTGACTCTTGGTTTCATCTCGGGTCATGATCTCATAGTTTATGAGTTCAAGGCCCACATCTGGCTCAGCACTGACAGTGTGGAGCCTGCCTAGGATTCTGTCTCTCCCTTTCTCTCTACCCCTCCCCTGCTCTCTCTCTCTCTCTCTCTGTCTCTCTCTCTCTCTCTCAAAATAAATAAATAAACTTGAAAAATTAAAAACAAATAAAATAGGGGACACCTAGGTGGTTCAGTCAGTTAAGCATCCGACTTCTGCTCAGGTCATGATCTCGTGGTTCGTGTGCTGACAGCTTAGAGCCAGGAGCCTGCTTTGGACTCTCTCTCTCTCCCTCTCTCTGCCCCTCCCCTGCTCATGCTCTGGCTTTATCTTTCTCTCTTCCTCTCAAAAATAAATAAACAGTAAAAAATTTTTTTAAAAAGAGAATTAAAATAGGTAAATATCCTTCACTTATCCAAGTACAAAAAGCAACACATAATAGAGCTTGACTGATTTAATCTGGCTCCTTAAAACAGCATTAGGGTCATTTTTATATATTTTAGGTAGAGGCTATTCATAAATATAAACATGTTAATTTCAAAATCTTGAGTCTTGTAATTCTTGTCCTTGTAACTATTAATTTTATTGGTTTGGTCCACATGAAAATCACTTCATTATTTTATGCCATCTGTTATTTTAGATATTTTTATAAGATGAAAAATAAACCCAGTCAGTCATTTTGGTCAGTTCAGTCAACAAACCACTCAAATGGGGGGAAAATATCAATATATTGTGTTGTTTTGCTCAATGTCCACAGCATTTTTTAAAGTTTACAAGTTGGTTAGTTAAATCAGTTAGATTATCGTCCATTCACTAGACTCTGACACAACAGAATGTACTGTTCTCTGGAGCCAGATATTCCTGTAAGGATTGGATAAAATTCACCTAAAAAGATTTCCTAAAATGCCTGATTCTTTCTTATTCATCCATTTATTCATCATATATAATGGTAGGATGTCTACTGAATCAGAGATTTATTTTAGTCTTAGTAATAAAAACGGGTACTGGGAAATTGTTCAGTGGAGATTTGAAGTTATCTTGAAGAATATATTATTATTATGGAAGAATCATAATTGTAATGAGACAGTGTTTGGCTTTACAAAGACCAGGCAGAAAGAAACCCAGCAGTTTTCTTACATACCCAATCATTGCTAGGTAGAAACACTGCAAAAGAACCAAGGAGCTAAACGATAGGAAACTCTAATGTCTATTGCTCATTTCATGGGTTCATGGGTTCTGTTAATGTTTTATATTAATATAGAAACAGTTTTGGGGGCACCTGGGTGTCTTGGTAAGTTAAGTGTCCTACTCTGGATATCGACTCAGGTTGGGATCATGAAATGGAGCCCTGCCTCAGGCTCCATGCTGAGCATGGAGTGTGCTTGGGATTCTGTCTCCTTCTCTCTCTCTCTCCTTCTCTGCAACTCCTCTGCTTGCACACACACACACACACACACACACACACACTCTCTCTCAAAATAAATATTTAAAAAAGAAACAGTTTTCAAAACATAAATTATATGAAATAAACATAATTTAGTAACCCAGAAATTCTTCCAAACCACCTAAAGATTTGTTTTAAGCCTGGACTGAATTTATTATGTTTGACACTAATATTTTCCAAAAAAAGCATTCATTCCTAAGGAATAGACTTCATGCTTTCCTTGCTTCATACAGTATCTAGGTCCTAGTACATACAGACATACAAATAAATGGTTGTTGAATGGATAAATAATTATTACATCACAATCCTTTCTGTCAATTTTATTACCGACAAAAAGTTTCAGGCTGGCCACAAAAAGTATTTATGGTTGTTTCAATATAGTAAGTCTAGAATATTTAGGCACAAGTAAAGTAGATTCAAGATTTCTATAACAATATTCCTAAAATTGAAAAATAACCAAATACAGTTGTCAGGATGGGAAAATGAACAAATGGCTGTTTGTTTGTTTGTTTGTTTGTTTGTTTTTCTCTTCAGTAGTAAACACTACAAGAAATCTTGATTCGTATTCATGATTCATGATGATTCATCACTGATAAAAAGAATCTATTTTAGTGAGTATACTTTTTTCTTTGTTGTTCATATCAAAATGTAATAAGAATTATTGACAGGAAGAAACCTGTAGTTATGGTACCAAATTGTTTCTCAGTCTCTACAGTGTGCTTACCTTCACCACAATTCTGGAAACACTTGATATCTCCATTATCAGCCTAATCTTGTCCCATTCTTAACTTTAGTAGAAAATAGTTGAGTAATACAAGGTAATACCATTATTATCAGCATTAAGGCATTCTTGTTCTTTGTACCCAATGTCTGTGAATATCAGTCCTAATGGTTGCACTTTCGCCTTGCTTTGAGACATAATCTACATTTTTATACCTTAGGCTTTTTGCTTAAAAATTTACTTAAATTTATGTTTTTAAATTATATTTGTAATATATGTTCATTGTATACAATATTTTAAAATGTATAAATTGAAAGTAAAAATTACCTGTAATTCTAGCAATTAGGCCCAGAACTTTTCCCTTGTGCTTAAATATGCCTTGATAACCAGACTAATTCTCCAGTCATGTTAAGACAAGGTATTGCCTATTCTTAGTGACTGAGAATAGCTCTGTATTTAATACAGTTCTTTGATCCTTAATCCCCATTAAAATACTTCTGTGAAGTTGCCTGCCTGTGTATCTGAATATAAAGCTTTTAAATTCCCAACCTCCAGATTAAGATTGTTGTATTTATATTAATTCTTACAATTTCTCAATATTGCTATCCTAGATTTCCACAACAATCTAATAATGTTGATTATTAACATATTCTTTTCTCCTCTGGATTCTGTAAATGGCAATGGACAACCTTCTCCCTAGGACCTGTCCCACTTCTTTGGTAGTACTCTCATTTGAATTATTCAGGGTCCTATCAGGAGATAGAATTTTTGCATGAACAGGAGATTGGAGTGGTTGGACAGACTATAAAGCATATATCAAAGAGTACAGAAATAGCAGTTATATGGAACAGCCACTACCTCCAGGGCTGATGTTGAGCACCCCAGTAAGGAACATATCTGGAAAAGGCACAACGCCAGGGCTGAGATCCAGACCTCCATGAAGGGGGTGAAACTTGGTCTCCTGGAGAATGGAGAAGTTGTTGAAATGCCATATCTCTAGTACTCACTGGAAAGCTACTAATGGGGAAGTGTCACATTTTAGAACTCATTGTGAAGCCACCTAAGTCATCTCATCCATGGGGAGGTGCCACCAGGAGTAGAACTCACTGGGAAACCATTCTTTGGGTTAACAGAGGAAAATGCCCACAGGGAGTGTAAAAGCCAGCCAAGAATATCGCACATCATAGTGCCTAGTAATGATGAACTTAACATCATGCAAGCTGGTGAGGGAGAAATGCTCCAATATCAAAAGAAAGACAATGAAAGTGGATTTGGAGTTGAGAGAAAATGGATTGATAACTGAGACACCATTTGAATGTCAAATTTTCCCAATCTGTCCCCAGGATAGGACATTTCACAGTAGAGAAACAGGAAAAAAAATAAGTGGAAATTTTGGATCAGAAAAATACAATTTCTGAAACTTTAAAAATCCACTGCATATTTTTTTAAGAAATGGAAAACAACAGAATAATGAAAGGTACTTTCATTAGAACATAATATCTAACCAATATTAGATATTTCTACATATCTAATACAATGTTATTTAGCAAGTATTTTAAAGGGTTTCTTGGCATAAGTTGTTTTACATTTGCTTTACTTCTAGCTTTAGTTTATGTATCTCATTTTTTTCTCTTTGCATGTTTTGATTTGCTATAAGATTTTAAATGCTTTCTTATATATAAAAAGATCGAAATAAATACATGTCATAAATTATTTCAAATTACATCTAAATAGATATCAGGCACTTTCAAATTAGTGCTTAATATAATTTTTCTAAAATCTCATAACATTTAATGTAAAGCTTAAGAAACCAATTTTCCATATGTAATATTGGGAATATAGTTGTCATTCACGTTCTTCTCAATTCAGAGTTTGAAGCTGGTACAAAAATTTGCAGTAAATATGAGAAATAAGTTTGATTTTTTTTTCACCATGCAAATGCAGTTAAGAATAGAAAACAAACAGGAATTTGGGGACGATGGTGGTGGTATAAGATTTCTAATCTGTTCACATATTCTCATAAAACCAGACAAAACAACCATATAAGAAAACTAAAAACCCAGGGATGCAATACGGCTCCTAGTTAGAATATAAACACACACACACACACACACACACACACACACACACACACAGAACTGTCTATCCTAACAATGAGAACAAGTTGGATAAAACCATCTTAGCTTTGTGTTGTGTTTTACCATAACTACTCAGAAAAGGTAAAGACTCTAAAAAATTACATTCCAGAAGATGCAGAAAGTTATGTATTTCCTAGCAGAGAAGATAGGCATAACTGATTTCAGGTAGAAAGAGGAAGGATTCTCTATAGAAGGTGAAAAGAAAGACCAGCCATACATTTAGCAGTATTTAATGTCAACATGTAGCCTGGCATGAAGGATTAGCCTCTAGAGGAGCCTTGGTAACATAATAAGTCGACATGCACAATTTCCCATAGACCTTCACTGGATGAACAAAGTTTACTGAATTTAAGCCTGATAAAAGGCAAGAGAGTTGAAATAACTTCCCCCCCCTTCAGTGCATTCTACAAGTCCATGTACATGGCAGGGCAAGAGATGAAAAAAATCTCTCTGAGGCACAGGGCACTGAGTAAAATGTAGTATATCTCTGAAGGCTGGGGACTCATCAGGATTGCTGAGAGAAATCCCTCTGGGGCAACAGAGCTTTCACCAAGGACATAGAAATGGCCCTCCAAGGGCTGGGGGCAGAGCAGCAGGGTGAAGAGAGTTCTTCTAAATCAATAAAAGCCCAGGAAACGTCTAAGAAGCAAAGACAATTCCCCACTAGAACAACAACAACAACAAAAGTGGGCGGCTAGGTTATAATGCAGACAAAGGTCTCCTACAAATTTGAAGATCAGCTGCTGAGCTGGAAAGTATAAAGTGATATGCAAAGTCTCACAAGAGCTGAGACTCAAAGCTCTACTGAAAATAAAATCCTGATCCTGCTCTCAAAATATTTGAAGCATGTGGTGAAGTGAATCTAACTAAAGCTGTAATAAGGCTCAGACCCAGCTCAATAGCAGCTTAGATGGACTCAACCCTCATTACCAGCAGCCTTTCAGGAAAAGATACATGTCCTTTTCTGGAGTATGTATTATTTTCTTCACCTCTATTTTTTTATATACAGCTGTCTAGCATAATATCAAATTATGATACAGGCAAAGAAGCAAAGGTATATGACACTTATTTAAGAGAGAAAAAAGACTTTAGAGAAAGAGACCCAGAGATGTGCAAGTGTTGGAATAAATAGATGAGGACCTCACTAAACTAACACATGTATGTTAAGGGATCTACTGGAAAATTGGGCAATGTGTTTGAATAGATGAGCAATTCCAGTAGATAAAAAGAAGTTGTGGTAAGAGGTAGAGGAAGAGAGTTCTGCTCTTCTCTTAAGGCAGTGATTTACTAAAAAACTAATCCTTCCACAGACAAGAACTATAGCTGCTGGGAAAATAAAAAAAAAAATCAATTACCGAAGGGCTCTGCAAAGTGATCAAAGTATGTAGACTTTGGAAAGGAACTGAAACATTAATTTAGGGAAAAGCACATAGTGAAAAACGTTTATTTGTTTCTGTAGCCCTTCCTGGACAATAGCTGAAATTGTGGTAATGGTAGATGGAGACTAAAACTCCAATAGAAAGTTTAACATACTTCTGTGTGGAAAATCTAGGAGAAAATGGTCAGATAATGGGGGAATCCTGGAAAGGAGAAAGCCAAAAAAGGGAATCCCAAATTCTGTACGGAAACGATGCTCATGTCTCTCGCTGACTCCTGGACCTTGCATTCTTAACTGAGATATGAACCACCACCAAAACCAAGCATTACAGAACTTGAAGTCTAAGCCTAGACAAATTCACTTCCTGTTGAAATAAAAATTTCAATACTCATTGGAAGAATACTACAAAATTCAGAGTGTGCAATTTAATACTCACAATGTCAATCCAAAATTATCCAACATGCAGAGTCAAGGAAAAGCAAACCATTCGTAAAGGAAAAGACAATCGAAAGATGCAAACTCCAAATAACACAAATGTTGGAATTATCATTAAAAGGCTTTAAAGTGGGTTGCCTGGGTGGCTCAGTCAGTTAAGCATACAACTCTTGGTTTCAATTCAGGTCATTCTCTCACAGTTCATGGGATTGAGGTCCCCCGTGTCAGGCTGCAGGCTAACAGCATGGAGTCTGCCAGGGATTCTTTCCCTCCTTCTCTCTCTGCCCCTCCTCTGCTCATGCTCTCATGCTCTTTCACTCTCTCTCTGTCAAAAAAAAATAAACAAAGGAACTTTAAATTAGAAAAAAAAGGGCCTTAAAACAGCTACTAAAAGTGCGCTAAATAAAGTTAAAGATAATACATTCAGTGAATGTAAAGATAGACATGTCACCAGAGAAATAGAAAAAAAAAAAAAGATTTTAAGTGGAAATTTTGGATGTGACAAATACAATATGAAATAAAAAAACCACTGAATAAAACTGATAGGAAAATGAAAATTACAAAGAAGTCAGTGAAATTGATAGCTTCAAAGACATTATGAAGTATCAGTGAAATGGAATCCTTAAAGTGCTGAAGAACTCTAATATTTAAATCATTACCTGTACAAAGGTGCAAAAAATGTATTAAGACAAATTTCCACAATAACTGGAGTTACTTTTCCAATTTCTAATCTCTTATGTCTGCATTTTTCCACCTTCAGATCCCGTGAGACTCAGTCTCTATTGCTCATCTCTTTGTTCTTGTTTTTATCAGCTGTCTTCCTGAATTCCTATAAAATGTTGGCTCACCTCACCCTCACAGCTCTTCCTTTTCAAAATTTCTTCCCTTAATTCTCAGTTTTCCTTGGTAGCATGCCTTCAAAACATTTTTTAAACTTATTTCAACCACTTTTCTAGCTGCTCTCAATGGGAGCCCTGGACTGTTCAAGTTACTCCATCATTCCTACAATTGTTAAAAATCACAAAATGTAACTGAGTGAAATCTAAGAAAAACTAAAGAAGTGAGGATATAGATCACAATCTTAGATTGAAGAATTCAGTATTATAAAGATAACAGCCCTCCCCAAATTCATGTTCAGATTTCTGGAATATATGTAGAAGTTCAAGAGCCAAGATGCTATTGAAGAAATAGGAAAAGGTGAAAGATATGTTAGCAGATATTAAGACAGAACATAATATGTGCTATAGCTATGAATACATTATAATATCTGGAAATAGATCCATGGGAGTTAACATTGACTGTAAACATTGTCTTATATGTATATGGGAACTTTATTTATGACTGAGGCTTTATTGTAAGATCAGTCAGAGTGGATTTTTCAGTAAATACTGTTAGCAAACCTGGGTAGCTCTATGAAAAATAATGAGATTGTGAATCTATGCAATTTAATACTCCCAGTCTTGCATCATTCCACACATAAAAAGCAAGTCTAGATGAGTTAACATCTTAATATGAAAGTCAAAGCTACTCAGCTTTTAGAAAATGATATGGAATAATATCTTAATGACCTCTGCCTTGGTATGTTTAATTAAAAATAAACATCCAGAGAGTCCCAAATTAAGGGTTTTTTTCCATCAATATATACCATAGTGAGAGATAGAAGGCAAGCTACAAGTAGAAGATACTTGAGACAAATATAACTGATGCAAGACTAGTATCTACAAGTCTGTGAAAAAGAGACAAATCAGTGAAACATTGGCCAAAATATTTTAGCACATATATATAGAAGACATTCAAAGACTTGGTAAATATATGAAAGCTAAGTACTCAACCTCAATTTAAATTCAGAATATGCCAATTAAAACCACAAATAGAATTTATTTCGGATCTACGAAAGAGTGGCATATAGCTATGTTGCGACTTTGTTAAATTAACACTTGGTGAGTAGAGCCCGACTATATTGGATGGTGAGCCTTAGTTCAACAAAAGGCCACAAAGGAAAGTGAAATAGAGAAGTTTATTACTCACAGTTTCTGGAGGAGGAGCTACACAGGGAGGTGGTGATAAGAAGCAGGCAGAAGGGGAAGTGGGACTTGGGGAATGTGCCTGTGGGCCATAGGGCCTGTGGGTGTGTTTTGGCGTTCCTGGGCTAAGGCCAGATTGGTCCGTTCAGACCAAAAAAAGTGGGGTTTTGGTAAGCTTCTCAAGCTCCTCTAAGGGGCACACGAGGGAAAACCCAAGGAGGTGGGGGTGAGTGCTAAATGACAATGGTGTTTATAGGAGTCATATCAGGCACTTACATTTACTTGTGACTCTGCACGCTGCTTTCTAGTGCATATGCTCCCCAGAAGGGCTACTGTCATCTCAAGGCCCCTGCAGGTCACTCAGCCACACAAAATGGATGCCAAGGCAACAATATTATGGAGTTGTTTAGCTAACTTCCATTTTGTAATGCCTCAGCATCAAGAACAGCAATCACTTGTGTAGAAAATATGTTAAAAGACATAGGCATTGTTTTCTGAAGCCACTGTAAAGCACCTATAACTAAGGCAATAATGGTGAAACCTATGATGAATAGACTCTCAGTCATCGCCCATTGCCATAAGAACAAATCAGGGACCTCAGGGAGCATGGGGGAGGGTCATGTCTTTGGACACTGGGGCTTATAGATACAAGTGGGGAGGAGTGGAGGCACTAATTTCTGATATCTGACATACCCACTGGCAGAGTAGATCCTTATTACATCAGGCCATGGGGGAGTGACAGCACTCACTAACTAGGCATAGTCAGTGGCATTCCATTTATCCCAGCTCTATCCAAAGAGGTGATAAATAATTGTTTCCTTTACTCCCAAACAAAGTTCTGGAAGACTCCCAGGTGGGGATATGTGCCCCAGGGACACAGATCTTATTTGAGATGGCAAATTGATTTCATTGGGCCACTGGCGCCCTCTGCTGGAACTGATAGGTATGCAACCACCATCATGGATACTTTCACTGGACTCCTGAAAGCTATTCATTCCTTCCAGAAATGCTGCTTCCCATCATGTAATGTTCTTAACCAGGTATGTGTTTGTCCCCTTTGGCCCACCAGCCATAATAGGCTTAGATTAAGGTACCCATTTCATCTCTCAAGCTGTTTGGTCATGGGCTCTAGAACATGGTAATTTCCCTCTGGCTTTCTAGCCCCAAGCACCCAGACTTCTAGAGAGGCCTACTCAAAGACCTATTCTTCAAGCTTTTAAACAATAGGTGGCCTCCCAAATGGATAGACGTTGTACCCCAAGCTGTAATACTGCTTAATTCCTTGCCCTCACATCTCCAAACTCTCTATACCAACTACCAGTCTTCTCCAAAGGCTGCCCTGTTAATACTGACAAGGAACTCCATTCCTCTGATATTAGAGAGGATGTTATTAACATCCGCTTACCACATAAATGTTCTGCTTACCATTTTGATCCTGGTTGGGAATCCAAGAAAGGAAGGACAGTGAGGTCAAGATGAGTGTTCCCTGGTTAATGTCTTCATTTCAGGCTCCCTGAATCTTGTTAACTCTTACCGCTCCTCTTCAGATTTCTGTACCGTCTTTTCTGTTTTCTCTACACCTTAGCTACACTCTTATACATAGACCCATTATTCAACCCTTCTCAAATTGTCATAATTTAATTGTGTCACTTTTCATGCTGCAACAATAATGTATATTTATTACGGTCATACTAAGGACCATGGGACTATTCAAAAGAATAAGACCATCAAATTTATTAAAGAATACTTTCCAAGGTTTACTCTTTTTTTATTTATTTTTTATTTTTTTTAATATGAAATTTATTGTCAAACTGGTTTCCATATAAGGTTTACTCTTAAGTGGGGGTTTGGGGGTGGAGAATCAAATCAAGAGTAGCTTAATTCCAGGCACATTAAAGTCTTATATATTCATAGCTAACTAAGTAAATAAACAAATGCTTTGATATACTAAACGGTAGTTTTTGTTGTTTGTTTGTTTCTGTTATTTTTTTGTTTATTTATTTTGAGAGAGAGAAAGAGAGAGCATACAAGTGGGGAAGGGGCAGAGAGAGAGGGAAAGAGAGAGAGAGAATCCCAGGCAGGATCTGCACTGTCAATGCGGACACGGGGCTCAATCTCATGAACTGTGAGATTATGACCTGAGCTGGAATCAAGAGTCAGAGATTTAACCAACTGAGGCCTCCAAGGGCCCTTGTTTCTGTTATTTTAGGCCATACTGTTACTTTTCCTGCAATGATAGCTAGGGACTTCTTGTCCATTCACTTACTCATTCATTTAATATGCTTGACATAACAAAGTTTTTCTGCATAGAAGAGTCAATCAGCTTTTAAATTTGAAACTTCTGTGTCCTTGAGTACTCATGACCAAAATACCTCAGGGTTTCACTGACCTCCTTATATGAAAATATTTCAGAAACTAGGAAAATATTGAAAGTAAAAAGAACTTGAATGGTGAAAATTTCCTGAACTATGGCTTTGTGGTTGCATATTTTTCAAAATGGTATAATTACTAGACATATTTAACAAGTCTTAGGATGGAAATGATCTCTAGCCATTTCCAAGGAACTTCCCCCCCAAAACAAAATCTTGACTTCTTCTGTTCAACAGAATATGAAAATAAGGAAAATACCTATCTAGTAAAAAATAGGTCTGAGACAACTTTAAATGACTGCAGCAGAGGGTAAGAACAGTAGTAAATTTCCCACCATTCACTCATTCATTTAAAGGATATTCATGGAAGGCTTTCTATACGTAGACACATTACTAGAGACTTGGAATATAGTAATGAATAGAATTAGTTGCCTTCATGGAGCTTACATTGTAGGGTTGGAAACAGGTAGTAAGCACAGTAAAAAATAAAATGTTATATTGATGAAAACTTCTAAAGAATATGATGAAGTATTAGCTACAGAAGAACAAAGTTTTAGGGCAATTATGGAGAATTTCAGTGAAAAGTTGATTTTCTTTAACATTTTTACTTACTTTTGAGAGCAAAAGAGCCAGTGTGAGCAGGGGAGGGGCAGAGAGAGAGGGAGACACAGAATCTGAAGCAGGCTCCAGGCTCTGAGCTGTCAGCACAGAGCTGACATGGGGCTCGAACCCATGAACTGTGAGATCATGACCTGAGTCGAAGTCATGACCTGAGCCGAAGTCATGACCTGAGCCAAAGTCATGACCTGAGCCGAAGTCAGACGCCTGACCCACTTAGCCACCCAAGCACCCCAAGGTGATTTTTGAATAAACACGTTGAAGATACCTGTGTGGAGAACACTGCAAGCAGAAGGAATAATGAGACAGTAGAATGACCTTACAGTGGAAGCATGCCTGATGGCTGCATAGAACCAGGGGAGACTAGTGTGTTTGGAGCAGATTGAGCAGTTAGAGATGGGTGAGGATAAGCCATGCAGGTAAACAGGCCAGGTCACAAGGGCTGTGTAGATCATTGTAATAACTTAACCTGTACTCTGAGTGGGACAGGAATCCATTAAAGGGGTTTCAGCAGAGGATTCACACAATTTGGCTTGTGCTTTAACGTATAAACAATAAAACAGACTGTAGGGAAAAGAGAGGTAACAGGAAAATGGCTAAGATACTGCATTTATTTAGGTGAGATATGTTCTCCAAACATGGAGAGGTATGAGATAGAGAACAAGTAGAAATAAAGAGAACTTAGAATTGAAAATGAGGAAAGACATGGGAAAGCTATCAGTGAAATGAAGGTCAAAGACTGGATGAGAATTGGGGTTGTTTTATGGATGTAGGCGTGCTCAGATACTGACATTTGGGACCACTCCTGATATCTTGTTGCTATGGCCCATGATACTGTGGAAATGACACTATGATATACACAGACCTATGACACAGTTCCAACGGGGAAAGGAATCCAAAGCAAATGGAGATTAGGTTTCTAATTGAGGTTTCTAATTGTTTCTAATTGAGACAATTTATACAATTTTTGTTCAACTAGAGAAAATAGAAGTTATTTTTTTTGACACCTGTATTTGTAAGTGGAGATTTATATCTGGTATGTATGTATATTTGTAATGTGTGTCTAAGGCTTCAAAAGAAGTCTTGGAATGTATACTCCCTAAACTGTCCCTAATGGTTACCTAAGGGTTAGACACTACAATTGTTCAGGGAGTAGAATATCCAAAGAAAGCTGGATAATGAAGGAGAGGTTTTGTTTGTTTGTTTGTTTTACTATATTTTTACAAGGTTCACATAAGAGTTTTGTAATTCAAAAAGAAAAAAAAAGGTTGGAAAAAAATTATACTTTTCTAGAATGTGTTATAATGGTTCTATTGCTAGATTTACCTTTTTAAACATTAGTATTCTACATTGAATATCATATACTCTGCAGATTTGAATACATTCCAAGTTACTTAGATATTTTTTAAACTAAATAGGACTCAAATTTTGCCCAGTTACATGTTTTTCTCATTAACTCTTATTGCCCTGAGCATCCTGTTCCCATTATAATTGTTGTCAATGACTGAGGTAAAGTAGCTATTAAGAAATTCAACCCTCACCTTGATGCATTCTGCTTTTCCTTCTGTCCCTGAAAAGTAGCAAGCCCACCCTTTCTCCTGCGTGCTTTGACTTTATAATCACTTCTAATCTCTGACATGCTTCCCTTTATATCCTTTGCTAATGGTAACCTGTTATAGCTTCACTGTTTTATATGTCCCCTGGATGCCCTTACTAATTATTTTTTCTTCGAGCATCATATTTTTAAACTCACACTTATTCTCCATACGATTGTCTTCTTTCTTTTATTCAGTTGCTTTTTTTAATCTTCTCCTTAAATAGAGAGGAAATCTTTAAAAAGAACAAAAATAAGACATTTTCCAAGGAGAAAGTTCTTTCTTCTTTGTTTCTTGGGTAATGAAATGTAGGTCTATTTAGTTTTCCTTGCAGGAGTAGTCTACCTCTAGTATGCATTCTCTTTCAAGTCAGTAAGACAAGTTTTTCTCATTTTGTACCCCACACTGTCCTTGTTACTTAATCAATCAACAGGAAATACTCATACAGAGGTCAGGGGAACTATAATTTTATTATGAATAAGAAAAATTTTAGAGTTATGGAGGAAATTTTTTTTTGAGCTGTGTGTAAGTAATACAGTGTGAAGTTTGGGTTGCCACTCAAAATGCCTTCTAGGTCCTTCTAATTTCTTAAGAGGAAGGAACAGAAGGGGAAAAAAAAAGTGAATCTGGGAGAGGCTGGTAAATAAAGGGCATTCTATCATCTAGCCACAATGTACAAAACATAAGCAGGGTGTGAGGAATTGAAAGAATCCAAGCAACTTAAATAGACTAAAAAAAAAAAATGAAGGAGCTTGAAACATTTCCTTTGGAACTGGCAATGTATATAATCTTGTCTACATAAAAGTTTCTGCTGTTTTTGTTTGTTCGTTTGATTTAATCTCTCTGCGGTAATTTACTTTCATCTGGAAGCTTCTGAAAGAGCTATGCTTAAACTTTAATATATCATATTCAACTCTGGAAGGCCAAGCAAGAAGATATTTTCATGGAAGTAATATATGTATGTTTTTAATATAATTTAGTACTGTTTTAGGTTCATAGCAAATTTAAAGGAAAATGCAAAGAATTCCAATTCCCATATATCCATGACCCCCTCACATGCACAGCATCCTTCCCCCGTCAACATCTTGTACTACTAGAGTAGTACATTTTTTTACAATCAATAAACCTACATTGACAGGTGCTTATTACCCAAAGTCCTTAATTTACATTATGGGTCACTCTGGATGGTATACATTCTATTGGTTTGAGCCGATGTATAATAGCATGAATCTACCATTATGGTATTGTACAGAATAATTTCATTGCCCTAAAACTCTTCTGTGCTCTTCCCTTTCATTGTCTCCACTCCCCTAACCCCTGTCAACCACTAATCTTTTTACTATACCCATAGTTTTGCCTTTTTTCCCCAGAATGTGGCATAATTGAAATCCTACAGTATGTAGCCTCTTCAGATTGGCTTATTTTACTTAATAATATGTATTTAAGGTTCTTTCATGTCTTTTTGTGGCTTGATAACTCATTTCTTTTTAGTACTTAATTCCATTGTCTGGATATACCACAGTTTATTTATCCATTCACTTGCTGAAGGAGATCTTGATTGCTTCCAGTTTGGGCAATTACAAATAAAGCTGTTCTAGGTATCCCTGTGCAGGTTTTTATATGAACATAAGTTTTCAACTCATTTCTGTAAATACCATAGAGTGTGTTTGCTGATCATATGGTAAGACTAAGTTTAGTTTTATAAGAAATTGCCAAACTGTCTTCCAAAGTGGTTGTCCCATTTTACATTTCCACCAGCAATGAATGAGGCTTCCTGTGGTTCCATATCCTTGCCAGCCTTTGGTGTTGTCAGGATATTTTTATTAGAGCTTCTTAAACTACATTTATTTTTCTTTACTCAGTGTTAAGAATATTACCCTCTGTGAATAGATATTTCTTTGTCAGTGTGGAGGTGGGGCAGAGAACAAGTGCAGTGTGACCAGTGTCCATGCTAGTGAGTAACCAGTGGCCTAGGTTACTAATATCAAATAGAAAATACCTGAATATCTAAATTTGACTTAATAAAAACACCCATGCCAACAAGTCTGATTTTATTTATTTTTTTTATTTATTTATTTTTTCAACGTTTATTTATTTTTGGGACAGAGAGAGACAGAGCATGAACGGGGGAGGGGCAGAGAGAGAGGGAGACACAGAATCGGAAACAGGCTCCAGGCTCTGAGCCATCAGCCCAGAGCCCGACGCGGGGCTCGAACTCACGGACCGCGAGATCGTGACCTGGCTGAAGTCGGACGCTTAACCGACTGCGCCACCCAGGCGCCCCAACAAGTCTGATTTTAAATACATCACTGTGAAACTCAAATGGGCCCACGGTGCTCCTGGACCATCCTAGCACAATTCTTTGGAAGACGGAAAATCTTTCACCCTCCTTGGTGAATATTTTTTTCTTCTTTCTCCTCAAATCCCCAACACCATTCCCATTCTTCTCTCTTAGTTGAGGACATTGCATCCTAATTTTCTGATTGCTTAAAAACAACCAGGAGAGAAATTTTACCTGCTCCAATTACCAAATGTGACACCAGTCTCCATCTGAGTGCATATACCTAAATTTCTGTCAGTTCTTCCAGGTGGACTGTCCGTGTTTGTACATAAAGCCACATTTTCTTTTGGGCGCTAAAGTCCCTTTCACATATTTAAGGATTTTACTTTTTTATGTGGCCCCATTCTCTCTCCCTTGAATCATCAATTTCCCCTTCTTGACAAATCTTTATGAGTAGTAGATATGTGTAGATAAAGATATTTCAAGTATGTACATATATACTTACATAATTATATATGTGTATATAGTGCACATAAATGTCTTTATAAGTAGTATACCTATATATGTAAATGTACACACATACATGCACATACACACACATGCCCCCACACATGTATACTCCTTTCCCATTATAAACAAAAGTTCCTTGGGGCGCCTGGGTGGCGCAGTCGGTTAAGCGTCCGACTTCAGCCAGGTCACGATCTCACGGTCCGTGAGTTCGAGCCCCGCGTCGGGCTCTGAGCTGATGGCTCAGAGCCTGGAGCCTGTTTCCAATTCTGTGTCTCCCTCTCTCTCTGCCCCTCCCCCGTTCATGCTCTGTCTCTCTCTGTCCCAAAAATGAATAAACGTTGAAAAAAAAATTAAAAAAAAAAAAAAAAGTTCCTCAACCTCACACGCCATTTCAGCTATTGCTCCCCTTTACAGCAAATTCTTGAGAGAATTGTTAATAGTAATGGTCAGTCTTCAATTCCTCCTTTTTTTTTTTCATTCTTTGTTGAACATACTCCAACCTAAGCTTCTGTCCCTGGTGTGTCACTAAAAATGTTCTTATTAAGATCAGTGAACTCCACAATGCTAAACCCAATAGTTAAATTTCAATCCCTGTATTTTGTAAATTAAAATCAACTTTCAACTTTCAACACAGTTAATTAGTCCCACTTGTTTGAAATACTTTCCATTTCAGCTTCTCTATATTATTAACTCTTTTTTTCTTATCTTACTGACTTCTCCTTTTCTGTCTTAGTTGGTTACCTTGTATCTATCAGACTTCTAAATATTTGAATTCCTCAGATCTAGGATCTATCCCCTTTCCAGTCATTTTTTTTTTTTTTGGTGGTCTCATACATTTCCACGATTTGAAATTCCCTCTGTATTAAGAAGGCTTATGAATTTAATATCTTCAGTTTGGATGTCTGATCAAACCTCTAGATTTTAATATGCAGATGTTTACTTGACATCTCCACATGGATGTCTAATGATCATCTCCAACTTAATATGTCTATAGATGAAAGTTTTATTCTCTCCTTAACTTATTCCAAACTGTTTCTCTCCTAGTCCTAACAATCTCTTTAAATAGTGACTCCATTTTCCTGAAGTTCAAGGAAAAATTCTTAATCTTTGGCTCATCCTCTTTTCCTACACTCTTCATCCAATCTGTTAGACAATCTTACCAATCATTTTTGAAATGTACACTAAACTTGACCATTTTTCATCATCTACTACCACCTTCCCAATAATAGGAGTTGATATTTATTGAGCTCTTGCTGTGAGCCAGGTGTTTGTCTAAGTGCCCATTGAATAAATTGCCTCATTTAATTCTCATAATGAATGTATGAAGTATGTACCATTATTATCATCAGTGTATCATAGATGAGATGAGAATTAAAATGCTTAACCCAAGTCACACAGACAGAAAGTATAAGAGCCTCAGAGACCTTGCTCATAGATCTCCATTGGAAAGATAGCTCAAATTAAAACTGTCCAAACCTGGGATACCTGGGTGGCTCAGTTGGTTAAGCGTCTGACTCTTGGTTTCAGCTCAGGTCACGATCTTGCAGTTTTGTGGGTTTGAGCCCCACATCAGATACTGCACTAGCAGCACTTCTTGGGATTCTCTCCCCCCTACCCCAGGTCTCCCTCTCTCT
The DNA here is from genome assembly GCF_018350155.1 of Leopardus geoffroyi. Classification (NCBI taxonomy): domain Eukaryota; kingdom Metazoa; phylum Chordata; class Mammalia; order Carnivora; family Felidae; genus Leopardus; species Leopardus geoffroyi. Next base: position 118,283,587 of record NC_059327.1, read on the forward strand.
CCCTTTCTCTGCCCCTGCCCCACTCACATGCTGTCTTTCTCTCAAAATAAATAAATAAACTTAAAAAAAAAACTGCCCAAACCTGAACTCTTGATTCCTACCTCCAAACAAACTTGCTTCTCCTATATTCTTCCATATCTCAGTAACTAGAAATTCCATCTTTCCAGTAATTCAGGCCATAACACTTGTAAACATCCTGAGCTCTTTGTTTTTTCCTCTCACATACAATACTTAATTTATCATTAAATTTCGTCAGCTCTACCTTTGAATTATATCTTATCTTTATTGCTAAGCCCACTGCTACCATTCTGGTTCAAGTCAGACAATTGGAGTAGTTTTTAACTACTGAATGTTTTTACTATCAATTCCTTTAGTCTATTCTCAGTATAGCATCCTATGTTATTCTTGAAAATGTGAGTCACATAATGTAATTCATTTTTGCTTGAAACCTTCCAATGGTTTCCCAACTAATCAAGAAAATCATATAAATTTAGCAACAGTAACAAAGCCCTACATTGTCTATCCCATTTCTCACCCTCTGCCACTCACTCTTTTCCAGCCACATTGACGTTCTTTATATTCATCAAACACTCTCCATGCTTCCTGTTACCTTTGCCCCAAATAATCATCCCCTACATATTTCTTTGGTTACCATCTTCATTACTTTAATATCTCTACTGAATCTCAGATGATCAGAGAGACTGTCCTGGACCACACTGTCTAAAATAGCCTACTATCTCAATGCTATCACTCTCTCTCCTCTTATCATGTTTCCTTGTTTTTGTTTCTGTTTTTGTTTTTGTTTTGATTTGTTTTGTTTTGTAACACTCACATCATATGGATAGTATATATTTGTGGGACACTTTTTAGGATGTAAACTCACAAGAGCCATTATTTATTATGAAATCATTTGACATTTGATTACTGTCTGGTCTATACACATTTGTAATGTATATTTATTAAATAATAAATATAGTATTTGCTGAAACATCTTCCCACTCTCCTACTTGAGTTTTTAGAGCATTTAAGAATCAACATAATGTGGAAGAGGTTGTTCTTTGCTCTACTCATTCAAAAAAAAGTTTCTTTTCCTAAATAAGACGACCACTCATGATTGCTATGATGGTGACTATCTTTGATGAGGATGATTATTGGAATGGGCATCAGCCTAGGCTCTCACAAGTCTTTTTTCACCCACTAGAAGACATTACAAACCAAGGACAGAGCAGATGGCATGGAGAACTGCTGACCTAGAAGCCATATGTGAGACTCAAATAGCTGTGGCATAAGTGTCCTGGATATTGCATTTTATTAGCATATATCTAAGGACAACTAAAAGTCACTTCCTTAGATCAAGAAGAAAAGCTTTTTTTTTCAAAGTTTATTTACTTATTTTGAGAGAAAAAGAGAAAGACACAGTGCAAATAGGGGAGGAGCAGAAAGAGGGAGAGAGAGAATCCCAAGCAGGCTCCACACTGTCAGCACAGAGTCCAATACAGGGTTCAAACTCACAAACCATGAGAACATGATCCAAACCTAAATCAAGAGTGGGATGCTTAACCAACTGAGCCACCCAGGTGCCCCAAGGAGAAATGTTTTTATATGGCATAAGCTATGTTATAAGGACTTCAATACTTGGGTAGTTCATTGCTGGGGTACTAAGGAGGTCAGTGGATACAGATGTATAGCCAGCCAGATGTGGGTATAAGAGATAACTAGAAGACACCTGGTGGCTCACCTGGTTAAGTGTCTGATTCTTGAGCTTGTCTCAGGTCATGATCTCATGCCTCATGAGATCAAGCCCCTCATCAGGCTCTGCACTGACAGCAAGAAGTCTACTTGGGATTCTCTGTCTTCCTCTTTCTCTCCCCATCTCCCCATCCCTGGCTCAAGCACAAGGGCATGCTCTCCCTCAAAATAGATAAATCAACTTAACTAGATAGATAACTAGAGGGGTGCCTGGGTGGCTCAGTCAGTTAAGCAGCTAATTCTTGATTTCAGCTTAGGCCATGATCTCATGATTGTGAGACTGAGCCCTGTGGCAGCATAGAGGCTGCTTGGGATTCTCTCTCTGTCCCCTCCCCACCTTTCTCCCCACTGTGCTTTCTTTCTAAAATAAAAAAGAGAGAGAGATAACTAGAAATCTTAACTCAAATCTTAATCCATGTCCACCTGGATATCCAAATGGTTGATTTTTTGCTAATGTCTCCAGGAGACACAGCCCTTACAAGACAACATAGTCATTTATATATATGCAGCACCTATGATGTCAACAGGATGACTGAAAAGATAAAGGTGGAATCTAGAGGGAAATTTCTCAGGAGCTGCAGATAAGTTTACAGCAGACTGTCTTACCGTAGCTGAAGAGTCCTAGGAAGCTGTTTTTTTTCCTTCCTATTAACTCCAATATTTGTTTATTTTTTCATTCAAAAAATAATATTGTTCATCTGTTATGTGCCTGCCATTCTTTTAGGCACTGGGAATAGAGGAAATGAAATAAGAACAAAATCTTCTTGATTTTATGAAATTTGCTTTTTATTGGTAAGAAACAGACAATTAAAAAAATTTCTTACTATTCTAGATAATTAAAAATGCTAAGACATAAAACAAAGCAGAAGTAGAGTGATGGAGGTGGAAGAGTGTGAGAAAAGACCTCCTTAAAGCCAACATTTGGGTGGAGACCTGAAGGAAAGGAGAGCGTAAGCTATGTAATAGTTGAGTCAACAAGATTAGTACATTTAGGTCTTAGGCAGTTTAAGCTAATTCCTCCTCATAATTCATAATTTTTTCTATTTCTGATCACACAACTTCTATACTGAGATAGTTCTTTAATGATAACAATGTGTTGAGAAAAATGGTAGTAGAAGTTTTACTTTCAATGTTCCTGAAAGCAAACTCAATTGATTGCTTCATGCGAAAAATGTTGCTTTCTGGAGACTCTTTAGATTCATAGAGCCATGGTGTAAATATATCTGTGGATCATTTTCCTTTTTATATTTCAAAAAAATGAGCTTCTAATCATTGTCAAGCTGAAATGAGGCTTTATTTCACCACTGACATGATTGTGCTGCATGAATATAGCTTTGTATATTTTCAATAATGTATATATATTTTTTGCTTATAAAATAAAAGTAAACACTTTATGAATACATTAAAAAAACTAAAGAAATTTGTGTCTATAAATATATTAAGAGTTATACAAAGGTTTAAATTACATCATTAAGCCTGCTCACTAGCACTATCTCTTGGCTCTGTTTTCTTACGTGGTGGCTCTAATCTCAAGCAGCCTCTCATGATGACAAAATAGTTGCCATCAGCTCTAGCCTTGTATCCTACTTCTCAGAATGTTCAGTAAAATGAGAACACTAAATCCCTGTTAACTCCAACAAAAGTCTAAGAATTAAGTCTCAGGCTCTGATTGCTCAGGCTTAGATTTTGTATGCACGTCTAAAACAATCACTATGACAAAGACATACAATGCTTCAATTGATTGGGCATATATATGCTTACATTACATTAAAATTCATGGACTGAGAATAAATTACTTTTGGTCTCAACAAAAGCCAGGTGTTTTTACCAAAAGGTGTAATGTTTTCAAGTAAACAGATGCTCATATACTTACCCTTAGTACATTATATACAGAACACTACTTTCAAGAATGTAATGAACCCAAAAGATCAATCCAATCTCTCTCACTGTCTTCCTCTCTCTCTATTTCTCTCTCTCTTCCACACCCACACACACACCACTACCACCTCCTTACCAACACCCTCTTTACTATCTCCCCATTTTTCTAGGAATGGAAGCATCATGTCAAAAACATCTAATTTAAGAATGAGATGGAGAAGGAGAGAATTATCAGTATGAATTCCTTAATATCCCTTGATATTTCAGCCCTCAAATAGGAAAATAAAACCATAAGTTTTGCTAGTTATAGTTCTGTCTGAATCAAAAGTATATAGTGAGAAACTAAATGTTTTTATAATTACTTTTATACCAAAAATTTAGATAATGGAGATTTCACCCTGAACCATTGCCTGATACTACCCATGAACTGACTTTAACCATTGCTATGTAAGTCTAGTAGACAAACTGATGGTAAAGCTTTGCAGAAGTGAATTTGCTCCCCCCTTTTGCCTTTTCTTCTTCTTCTCTTCTTCTATTCCCTTAACTCTCTAAACAATTTTGTCCTAAAGCATTAAGTGGGGCACAGCAAGATAGAATGGGAGGTTGGGAAGAGGATCCATGGTAACCAAGAGAAGAGTATAAAACCCAAAACAGTTGTTAGAAGTGCATCCACAAGGAGAAGAAGATAGAGGCCAACACAGGAAGATTGACCAAATAAATAAATATAATTGGAAACCAGCTTTTTTACTATGAGAGATATGTGAACAAATATCTAGAGGGAGAAAACAAAAATAAATACTGTTGTGTCAGATTGGAAATGGAACTACTGGAGTTTTTGTTTCCATTGTTTCTATGAATGAATGGATGGATAGATAGAATAGATGTAATTGTGTCTGTGTATTCATACGTATGTGTATGTATGGGTGTGTATGTACACACACCTTTATTTCCCAACTTCTGTCAACTGAGAGGGCTTGGAAGCATATACACTGCCCAGATATTGGTTTCAAAACCACTCCTTACCAAAAGGAATCAAATATACATGGAGATGGCTAATTTTAGGTATTGGGCAGAAAAGTGGAAAGTAAGCCCAGACCATTTTATTGTGCCAGAAATATAAAACATTTCCTTATTTTGATGGATTTATTTTGGCTGTGTAAGACAAATGATTACAAGAAATAAATCTTTAAGAAATTTTGAGTAATGGGGCATCATATCAGCAACTTATTCTCAAATAGTTTGGGGGGAAAAAAGCTTTTTGTACTGTATTTCCAAGTTATTTATAAGTCTATGATTTTTAATAAAGTATTGAAAACCATGAAGGTCTATTAGTGTGAGAGCTAAAAAGGATATTGGAAATAATTTAAACTGTTTCCACTCCTGAGAGTAACTCAGGCAGTCGTGGTGTAACCCAACAGAATTCCCTAGCAGACATTCTTACAAAATTCCCATGAAAAGACTCCTTAAGGAAGAAGAAGCAGGGGGATAGGGAAGGAGAAGAGGAGGTATTCCAAGTGTAGCATGATACCTGTTGTTTGAATCAATTCACTTGGACTTTGGGTCCATTGTCTTAATAATATAAGTAAAGATTACAAATAAGAATTGAAAGAATAATTTCTCCGAGACTCTGAGAAACCTGTTGATGCAAGTAGCTCTGTTGCTTTTTTTCTATTTTGATCCCTCTACTAGATCTCAGCCAAAATGTGGGAGTTAGTCTTGATTCTTCTCACTTCTACCATATATTCAGTAACTATGTCAAATCTTCCTCTTTTTTTTCTGAGCTCCTCTATTTCTTCTATCTCTATTTTCTTCTCCTAATGAAAGCTACTATAATGTTTATTTTGGGTTCCTGGACACAATTCCAACGCGCGCGTGCGTGTGTGTGTGTGTGTGTGTGTGTTTGTAGGGAGGCTTCCCACACAACACTAAGCAATTATCAGACGCCAACTGGGTGTTTTACAATTCAACTCAATTTGACACTATCTACCTGAAGGTAGCATCAGATTCCACTGGTTAGGAACTTAATCTTACAAATCCTACAAGTCTTCCCCATCCACCACTTCAGATGCCAGTAACAAGCCCAAATTATTACCTGTATTTCTGACAAGCTGGCTATAGATTGAAGATTCCAATGGCCCCCTTCTCTTGAACTTCAGTGGCCAGTTACTTAAGTACAAGTTGTTACCTTACTGTACTCTCTACTGTCTATAGATCAGAGATTCCCACAACCTCATCACTGGGTCTGATTAATTTGTTAGAGTGACCCACAGAACTCAGAAAATCATTTTACTTACTAGATTACAAGTCTATTATAAAAGAATATAACTCAGGAACAACAGATGGAAGAGATGTCTAAGGCAAGGTGTGAGAAGAGGCATGGAGCTTCCATGCTCTCTCCAAGTGCCACTCTCCCAGTACCTTTACTTGTTCGACAACCCAGATGCTCTCCAAACTCTGTCCTTTCAGGTTTTTATGGAGATTTCATTACACTGTAACTTTATATTGAAGCATTGGCTATTGGTGATTGAACTCAATCTCTAGCCCCTCTCCTTCCCTGGAGGTCAGAGGATAGGACTGAAAATTACAAACATCTCATCACAAAGTTGGTTACCCAGGAAACTAGCCCCCATCCTTAGGTTACCCAAGGGCTTTCTGAAAGCCAACTCATTAACATAACAAAAGACTCCTTTATTGCTCTTTTCACTTAGGAAACCCCAGGGGTTTCAAAAGCCTGATTCCAGAAACAGGGAAAAGACCAAACATATATTTCTCAGTATAAATTGCAATATTGCAATATCTTGTTTGGGAGTAAGAATTCCTGTCCCCATTAAGGTTCTTCTAGCTGGACTAAGAATAAAATTAACATGAGACAGATTAATAGGAGAAAATAAAATTTAATAGCAGTAGTTACTAGGAATCCACATAGACATGGAAATTCCAAAGACTGTCAGGCAAAATATGGAATATGTATGTCATCCTGAGCTAAGGAGAAGGGGTAGAGGTCTGGGATTTCAGAGGGAAGAAATACAATTCAGAGGACAATGCAAAGAAAAGCAGATATTTAGTAATGTAGATGGTTGTCCTGCCATACAGATGAGTCACTCAGGTAAAATTTATCTTCGTAATAATCTTTATTTTGAGAAAGACCCCCAACTTAGATTCTTCTAATCTAAAGGTGTAGCCAACAGGCAGGGATGCAAGAGCACTTCGTTTCAGAGGTCCCAGACTAGCTTCTGCCACTTTCCACTGGCAAAATCCAAAGACAAAGAAATGGCAGCTGGTGAAACAAGAAAAGAATTTACTTCAGTGAGGCCAACACTGGGAAGGCAGTGGACTAGCTTCTTAAACACTGTCTCCAGAATGCCAAAAATACTTCCAGGTTTATATAAGGAAAATGTGGGGCAAAAGTCAGTGGGATGTGCAGGTAGGCAGTGAAGGTCAAATCAATCACTGTCTTGGAGTCAAATCACAAGGGGTCTTGCAGGCTCACAGCAGTCCTTATAGCTTGAGGGGGTAGTTTTGATTCCTATTAGGGACTGTTTTGCCTTCAAGGTCTTCTCCTTGAGCCAGCCTATAAGCTGGAAGAACCCAACCAGAAAGTTTGAGGTCAGACTGGAAGTAGCTAAAATCCTCTTTCAAAGGGAAGGATGAAAATTTCTCTTGAGCACACAGGGTCACGATTAATTTCAGCTCAAAATAATTTTCATGCCAAAGTGGCCCATCTTGGGGTGGCCCACCCTTGGCCCCTACAATCTCATTTGGAATTTTTTGAAACTTCCTATCTTCTCTTTAGTCCAATCCTGGCTCCCTGATAATTTATTCTCCATACTGTATCCAAAAGGCTCTGTCACACACATTTTCATTCCAAGTTTTTGATGGCATTCAACTTAATTAGAATAAAGATCTGATTCTTTAACATGATTTATAAAACCATACATAATTGAATCTTGTTTGCCTTTTCAGATTCATTACTCTCCATTTACTATGCTCCAGGTACACTCGTCTTCATTTAGTTCCTTGAATATACAGACACTATGTTTATTCTTTTGTCTCAGAGCTTTTGTGCAGGTGGGTCCATCTGTTGAGAGTAACTTTCTCTTGGGGTTGGTGTTTTGTTCTATTTTTTTAACTATGCCATGGGTCTCTGCTTAAATGTTATTCCTCAAGAAAGCCTTCTCCAGTCCCACAGTTTGGATTATTTACCCTGTTATAAACTTCCTCAGTCCCTTTACCTCTCTTCTTAAATATGTAAGTTTCATGGAAACATGAATTGGGACTAAGATGTTTACCTCAATATTGCTTTCATTATTCATCTCAGGGGCTTAATCAAAACTAGTTAAAGAGACTTTCAGGGAAGATGGTGGAGTAGAAGCACTCTAAGCTCACCTCCTCCAAGGGATACAACTAGATAACACCTACATCAGTGTAAACAATCCAAAAAACAACCCTGAAAACTGGCAGAACAGACTCTCCACAGCCAAATGTAGAAAAGTGGCCATATTGTAAAGGGTAGGAGGGGCAGAGATGCATTTGGGAGCTAAATGGACCCACAGGACTGTACTTGGGAGAGGGGGACACTATAGGCATAGATAGGAGAGAGGAGCACTTCCTCACACCAAGCACCCCAGGGACAGGAACCCACATGAAAACCAGAGAGTCATAATTCTGCAAATTCTTACTATCAGTGGTGCTTAACACCTGGAACTTTACAAATCAGTGGGCTCAGCTCTGGGACAGCCAGAAGGGCTAGAGAAAACTGAGTCCCCCAAAGAGATACCACAACAAATAGCTCCTTGGAGATACAACATAGAAGCAGCAGTTTGAAAAATGATATATGGGAAGGAGATATGTTTACTAATCTCAGAACATGCGCTGGAAGGGTAGGAATTGCTGGGAGACTTGTCCAGGAACAAAAGAGATGGCAGGCACCGTGTCTCTCCCCCATCCCCCAGCCTAGACACACAGACTCCTGTAGGAACAACTATGGTTTCAACACTCCCTGCCTAACTTGCTAACATCAATTTCCCTTCCCACTGCATTCTCCTGTAGACACACCCCTTCCAACCACGCATCAGCTGCAGGTCTTTTCCCACAGCAGACCTTCTCAAACCTTGCTATCACCTTTTACCCTGCCCCACATTCTCCTGTGGACCTGCTGCCTCCAAAACACCTTTGGCCAGAGCCCATCCAAAGTGATGTCACAAGCCTGGCAGGTTGCAACAGCCCAGACAGGGATCAATACCAGTCCAAAGTGACTACTGCCCTGAGTCAGTAGTGACCAGGGAAGATAACCACACACACTAGTCAGATTGCAGCCCCAACAGTGGGCTGGGGGCAGATATCTGGTCTGCAGTCCGACTATCCAATGAAAACTTATCAAGGGACAACACAGGGAAAGTGCCCAGCAATTACATGCTACCACATATCTGGCATATGCCTGGTATGACTCAACTCAAGCCCAAAGTGGATCCAGATAGGTCCACTCAAAACACAGAGACCAAACCTGCTCACAGTAGGCAAAAAGAGCCATTGCAGATAAATGGGTTGAAGGCAAAAGTGGCTCAGCCACAACAGCAAGGCACACACAACACACATAGAAGACAGCCCTGAAGCTCCAGTTTCTGGTGAGTAGGGAACATTGTAGGGTACTACAGGACCTATTCTTTATAAAGTCACTGTTTTCAAGAGCAGGAGACATAGCTGATGTTTCTAACATATAGAAATAGATACAAACTTAGACAAAATGAAGAGACAGAGGATTATGTTTCAAATGAAAGAACAAGACAGAATCACAGCAAGAGAGCTAAATGAAATGGAGATAAGTAATATGCCTGATGGAAGACTTAAAGTAATAGTCATAAAGATACTCAGTGGGCTTGAGAAGAGTGGAGGACATCAATAAGACCCATAACAAAGATATAGAAAACACAATAAAGAACCAATCAGAGATGAAGAACTCAATAACCAAAATTAAAAGTACACTAGATGGATGAGGCACCTGGGTGGCTCAGCTGGTTGAACATCTGACTCTTGATTTCAGCTCAAGTCTTGATCTCAAGGTTGTGGGATTGTCTGCCCGTCTCCTCCACTTGTGCTCTCTTTTTCTCTCTCTCCCTCTAAAATAATAATAATAATAGTAATAATAATACACTAGATGAAATAAACAGTAGACCAGAGATAGCAGAAGAATGGATCAGTGTCATCAAGTAATGGAAAGCAATAAAGCTGAGCAGGTGAGAGAAAAAATAATAATAATAAATGGAAATAGATTAAGGAACTCAGTGACACCATCAAGCATAATCATATTTGCATTATAGGGATCCCAGAAGAAGAGAGAGAGAGAGAGGGAACAGAAATTTTATTTGAAGAAATAATAGCTGAAAACTTCCTGAATCTGGGGAAGGAAATAAATTCAAATCCAAGTGGCACAGAGAGCCCCCAACAAAATCAACCCAAGAAGGTCACAACCTGACACATGGTGATTAAAATGGCAAAAACTAGTCAGAAAGAAAGACTTTTTAAAGGATCAAGAGAAAAGAAAACAGTTACAAAAAAGGAAAACCCCGTAAAGCTATGAGGGGATTTTTCAGCAGAAACTTGGTAGGCCAGAAGGGAGTGGCATGTATATTCAAAGTGCTAAAAGAAAAAACACCTGCAGCTAAAAATACTTTATCCCTCAAGGCTATCATTCAGAGTAGGAGAAAGAAAGAGTTTCTCAGACAAACTAAAGTTAAAGGAACTCAACACCACTCACTAGCCTTACAAAAAATGTTAAAGGGGACTCTGAGTGAGAAAGAAAGATCATAAACAGTAGTAAGAAAATTAAAAAGCACGAAAGCAGTAAAATTAAGTATATGTGTAAAACTCAGTCAAGAGATTCACAAGGCAAAAAGACTGTAAAGTGTGACATCATATAACCAAAAAGTGGAGGGAAAGGAGTAAAGAATGGGTTCAAACTTAAGTGAACATCAACTTAACACAGACTGCTATATGCATAAGATGCATATAAAAACCTAATGGTAACCATAAATCAAAACCCAGATCTGCATAAAATAAGAAGAAAGAAATCCAAACATATTACTGAAGAAAGCCACCAAACTGGGAGAGAGGAGAGCAAGAGGAAAAAGGAACAGAGAAGATAAGAGAAGATATACAAAAATAACCATAAAACAAGTAAGAAAATGGCAATAAGTGCATACCTATCAATAACTACTTTGAATGTAAATGGATGAAATTCTGCAATCAAAAGCCACTGGGTGACAGAATGGATAAAAAAGTAAGACTTATCTATATGCTGCCTACAAGAGACTCATTTCAGAACTAAGGACATGCAGATTAAAAGTGAAGGGCTGGAAAAGTATTTACCATGCAAATAGAAGTGAAAAAAAAATTGAAATAGCAATACTGATATTGGACAAAATAAACTTTAAAACAAAACCTGTAATAAGAGACAAAAAAGAAGACTATATAATCATAAATGGAACAATCCAACAAGAAGATATAATAATTATAAATATTTATGCCCCCAACATGAAAGCACTCAAATATATAAAGTAGCTAATAACAAGCATGAAGGAAGTAATAAATAATAATAAATTAATATTAGAGGACTTTAAAACCCACTTACATCAATCCAAACAGAAAATCAATCCAAATTAAAAAAACAACAAAGAGACAGTGGATTTGAATGACAGACACACTGGACCAGATGGATATAACAGATATATTTAGAACATTCTATCTTAAAATAGCAGAATGCGCATTATCTTCAAGTGCACATGGAACTTTTGGCAGAACAGATTACATATTAGGCCACAGAACAAGTCTCAACAAATTCAAAAAATCCAAGTCCTACCATGAATCTTTTCTGATCACATTTCTATGAAACTAGAAATCAAACATAAGAAAAAATCTGGAAATAACACAAAAATGGAGGTTAAGTAACATGCCACTAGCATGAGTGGGTTACGGGAAATCAAAAAGGATATCAAAAAATACTTGGAGACCAATGAAAATGAAAATATAATGGTCCAAAATCTTTGTGGTGCAGCAAAAGCTGTTGTAAGAGGGAAGTTTATAGCAATATAGGCCTCAAGAAGCCTTGTTCAAGAAGCAAGAAAAATCTCAAATAAACAACCTAACCTTACATCTAAAGGAGCTAGAAAAAGAACAAATAAAACTTAAAACCAATAAAGTGAGGAAATAATAAAGAGTAGAGCAGAAATAAATGATATAGAAACCTAAATAAATAAATAAATAAATAAATAAATAAATAATAGGTCAATTAAACCAGGAGCTGGTTCTTTGAAAAGACCAACAAAATGATAAACCTTTAGCCAGACCGATGGGAAAAAAAGAAAAGAGAGAGAGAGAGGTCTCAAATAAACAAAATAAAATAAGAAATGAAAGGGGAGAAATAATAACCAACACCACAGATATACAAAAAATTTTAAGAAAATATTATGCAAAATTATATACCAACAAGTAAGACAACCTAGAAGAATTGGATAAATTCCTAGAAACATACAAATTACCCAAATTGAATCAGAAGAAATAGAATATTTGAACACATTGAATGCCAGCAATGAAACTGAATCAGTAATTAAAACAAAAACAAAAACAAAACCTCCCAACAAATGAAAGTGTAGGACCAGACAGTTCAAAAGTGAATTCTACCAAATATTTAAAGAACAGTTATTATCTATTCTTCTAAAACTATTCCAAAAAATAGAAGAGGAAATAAAGTTTCCAAATTCATTCTATGAAGCCAGCATTACCTAATACCAAAGCCAGGTAAAGACACTACCAAGAAAGAGAACTACAGTTCAATATCTCTGATAAACATACATGCAAAAATACTCAACAAAATATTAGCAAACTGAATCCAACAATGCATTAAAAAAATCATTCACTAGGATCAAGTTAGATTTATTCCTGGGAAATGAGTGTGGCTCAAAATATGCAAATCAATTACCATGATACATTATGTCAAAAGAAAGGATAAAAACCATATAATCATTTCAATAGGAGCAGAAAAGACATTTGACCAAGTACAATAAACATTCATGATAAAAACCCTCAGCAAACTAGGTCTAGAGGAAACATGCCTCAACATAATAAACGCCTTATAAGAAAAATCCATATCCAACATTCAGCTCAATGGTGAAAAACTGAGAGCTTTTCCCCAAAGAGCAGAAACAACACAAGGATATCAATTCCCACCACTTTTATTCAATATAGTACTGACATCCTAGCCACAACAATCAGGCAAGAAAGAAATAAAAGGCATCAAATTTGGTAGGGAAGAAGTACAATTTTCACTATTTGCAGATGACATGATACCATACACATAAAACCTTAAAGACTCCACCAGAAAACTATTAGAACTGAAAAATGAATTCAGTAATATCATAGGATACAAAATCTACATACAGAAGTCCATTGCATTTCTATATACCAATAACAGAGTAGCAGAAAGAGAAATTAAGAAAACTCCCATTTACAATTGCACCAAAATAATACCTAGGAATAAACTTAACCAAGAAGGTGAAAGAAACTATACTCTGAAAACTATCCCACATTGGTGAAAGAGGTTGAAGACAGCACAAACAAATGGAAAAATATTCCATACTCATGGACTGGAAGAATAAATATTGTTAAAATGTTCATACGACCCAAAACAATCTACAGATTAACTGCAATTCCTATCAAAATACCAATAGCATTTTTCACAGAACTAGAAGAAATAATCCTAAAATTTATATAGAACCACAAAAGACCCTGAATAGCCAATGCAATCTTGAAAAACAAGAACAAAACTGGAAGTATCACAATCCCAGATTTCAAGATATACTACAAAGCTATACACATAGTTCAATGGAACAGAATAGAGAGCCCAGAAATAAACTCATGATTATACGATCGATTAATATTCCACAAAGGAGGCAAGGAATCAGGAATATGCAATGAGAAAAAGTCTCTTCAACAGATGGTGTAAGGAAAACTGGATAGCTACATGCAAAAGAATGAAACTGGACCACTTTCTTACGTCATACACAAAAATAAAACCGAAAGTGGATTAAAGACATAAATGTGAGACCTGAAACCATAAATATCATAGAAGAGAGCACAGGCAGTAATTTCTCTGATATGGGCCATAGCAATGCTTTTCTAGACATGTCTTCTAAAACAAGGGAAACAAAAGAAAAATAAACTATTGAGACTATATCAAAATAAAAAGCTTCTGCACAGCAAAGAAAACTACCAAGAAAACTAAATGACAGCCTAGTGAATGGGAGAAGATATTTGCAAATGATATATCCAATAAAGGGTTAGTATCCAAAATGTATAAAGAGTTAATACAACTCAACACTCAAAACCCAAGTAATCCAACTTAAAAATGGGAAGAAGACATGAGCAGACATTCCTTCAAACAGAACATACAGATGGCCAATGGATACCAGAAATGATGTTCAGCATCACTCATCATCAGGGAAATGCAAATCAAAACCAGAGTGAGATGTCACCTCACACCTGTCAGAATGGCTAAAATCAAAAGCAAAAGAGGGGCGCCTGGGTGGCGCAGTCGGTTAAGCGTCCGACTTCAGCCAGGTCACGATCTCGCGGTCTGTGAGTTCGAGCCCCGCGTCGGGCTCTGGGCTGATGGCTCAGAGCCTGGAGCCTGTTTCCGATTCTGTGTCTCCCTCTCTCTCTGCCCCTCCCCCGTTCATGCTCTGTTTCTCTCTGTCCCAAAAATAAATAAACGTTGAAAAAAAAAAATTTAAAAAAAAAAAAGCAAAAGAAACAATAATTGTTAGATAGGATATCAAGAAAAGGGAACCCTCTTGCACTATTGGTGGGAATGTAAACAGGGCAACCTCTGTGTAAAACAGTATGGAGGTTCCTCAAAAATGAACAGTAGAATTACCATATTGTCCAGTAATTCCACTAGTGGGTATTTACCCAAATAATATGAAAATATTAATTCCAAAAATTATACACACCCATATGTGCATTGAAACAGTGTTTACAATAGCCAAATCATGGGAGCAGCCCATGTCAATCAATAAATGAATGGATAAAGCAGAAGCAGTATTATATATAAATATTATGGACTATTAGTCACAAAAAGAATGAAATCTTGCCACTTGAAATAACATGAATGAATCCAGAGAGTATAATGCTAAGTGAAAAAACTCAGAGAAAGAAAAAATACCATATGACTCACCCATATGTGGAATGTAAAAAACAAAACAAATGAACAACAACAAAGAGACAAACCAAAAAACAGACCCTTAACTATAGAGAACAAAATGATGGTTACCAGAGGGTGGTGGGTGGGGGCATGGATGAAATAGGTGATGTGGATAAGTACACTTACAATGAGCACTGAGTAATGTATAGAACTGTGGAATCACTGTTTTGTATACCTACAACTAATATAACACTATGTGTTGATGACCCTGGGATTAAAATGAAATTTAAAAAGCAAGAATAAAAATAAAAACCTAGTTGACTAAATGTTAAAAAAATAATGAATGCAAGAAATAAACATAACATTTTATTTCCTTACCACAGACTACCACACACAGCTTTGACACCGTAAGGGTCATTTCTGCTTGAGACAGTGGTGCTGAGAAACATCATAACCCCCGCCCTACTCCTGTTCCCAAGAGCTGTGGGATCCAGGTGGGTAGTAGGCGAGAGAGTATCTGGTGGGGACGTAAAGTACTGATAGATCGGCTGCTCCAACTAGAGTCCCAGGCAATGGGGAAACAAACTGAACGTGGAGCCACAGAGAGTAGGGGTGGTACCTGCCACATGGCATCACAGTAAGAATGGACAGCAGCCTGGGATTTAATCCTGAGGAGATGTGTGATACTTTCAGAGCACTCGGTTCGTAATTTGGAAGTATTTTGGAAAGGATTGGGTACATAGAGAGTACATAGAGAGACACACAGAGAGAAAACAGAGAGAGAAAAATCAGCCCTGTCTGAGTAAATTACTTTATAATATGACTTCATGCAAGGGCAGGAAAGATTTGGATTACGTATTTCTCTGGTTGGGGCACTATAAACTGGAAGGGCAGATTTGCATTCTAACCCCATTTTCCCGGCAGTTACCAGAAAGGAAGTTTCTCCCAGATTCTGACAATAGCTTGGCTGCCATTTCTAGTTCCTAGTTTTAGGGTGGTGTGTTTTTTTAACCCTTTCTTCCCTATCATTGCCATTTTAGGTAAAAGTTGAGTGAAATTGCATTTGGCAGACTCAATGGTTACTTTTTACATTTTTCTCATGATGTAAGAAACATAGGCTCACTGTAGAAATTTGGGGACCAAAATAAAAGGTAAGTAAGAATCACTTCTAATCCCATCATCATTGGTTACTATTTTTAGTATTTTAATTCACTTATTTTTCCATAAATATGCATTAAGATTGGGAGAAAATATTTCCAAAAGTCACATGGAAGACTGCTACCCAAAATATAGAAAGAACTCTTAAAATTCAATAATGATAATACAACCCAATCTTAAAATGAGCAAAAGACTTGAACAGACACTTCACCAAAGAAGACATAGAGATGGAAAAAAAACATATGAAAAAATACTCAGCGTCATATGTCATTAGGGAATTGAAAATTAAAACAATTACATGCCACTATACATCTATTAGAATGACCAAAACATTGGCAGTAATGAATGTTGGCAAGGATGTGAAACAAAGGAGCTATCATTCATTGCTGGTAGGAATGCAAAATGATATAACCACTTTCGAACTCAGTTTGGCAGTTTCTTGCAAAACGAAACATAATCTTACCATAAAATCCAGCCATCACATGCTTTGGTGTTACCCAAATGAATTGAAAACTTATGTTTACACAAAAACTTGCAAATGGATGCTTATACCAGTTTTATTCATAATTATCAAAACTTGCAGGCGATCAAATGTCTTTCAATAGGTGAATGGATAAACTGTAATGCATCCACGTAATGGAATATTATTCGGTGTTAAAAAGAAATGATCTATGGGAGGTGGTGGTGGCTAAGTGTCTCAGTCGGTTAAGCATCTGATTCTCAGTTTCGACTCAGGTCACGAAACTCCCATTTCGTGACTTTAAGCCCAACATCGGGCTCTGTGCTGACATTGCAGATGTCATGAGAAGCCTGCTTAGGATTCTCTCTCCTCTCTCTGCCCCTCCCGCACTTTCTCTCTCTCTCACAAAACAAATAAACTTTAAGAAAAAATAAATAAACTATCAAGCTTGAAAGGACAAAAGGGAAACTTAACTGCATATTACTAAGTGAAAGTAGCCAACTTGAAAAAGCTACATATTGTATGATTCCAACTATATTACATTCTGGAAAAGGCAAAACTATGGAACAGTAAAACGACCAGTGGTTATTACCAGTTAAGGAGGAGGGAGAGATGAACAGTTGGAGCACAGAGGATTTTTAGGGAAGTGAAACTATTCTATATAATATTATAACGATGCATGTTATTATACATTTGCCTAAACCCATAGAATATCACCACCAACAGTGGACCATTATGTAAATTATGGGCTTTGAGTGATAATGATGTGTTAATATAGGTTCAAAATTATAACAAATTTACCACTGTGGTGGGGTGTAAAGATAGAGGGGGAGGCTTTGCATATGTAGGAGCAGGGTGTATATGGGAAATCTCTATACTTTACACTCAGTTTTGCCCTAGAAAAGTAAGCTACTCAAAAAAAGAAATCAACTTCTGGGGTATGGTACATTCACATACTAAGTGAATAAAAAGACACAAAAGAAAGAATATTGTATGATTCCAATTACATGAAATATCTGCAGTAGGCAAATTCATAGTGGCAGAAAGTAGATTGGAAGTTACCAGGGATTGAGGAGAGAAGGTAATGGGAAGTTACGGCTTAATGTGTATGGAGTTTCTATTTGGAGTTATAGAAAAGTTCTGGAAATAGACAGTGATTGTGATTGCACGATGTTGTGAATATAATTAATGCCATTATACTGGACACTTAAAATAATTAAGATGGTAAGTTTTATGTTATATATATTTTACCACAATTGAATTAAAAAAAAATTTAAAACCATCAGAGGGACAGTTCAGCCTCTGACATGGAATACAATTCTACTCAATAAGATAATACCACAAGGAAGGATAATGCTTTCCTTAGAGAGGATTTTTAATTCTTTTTCTGTTATATACATATATTGTATTGTGGCATAACATTTTAGGTGTAGGGTTTGATCGATTTTGACAAATATATGGGCTTTGTAACCATGACTCAATCAAACTATATAGTATTAATCTTAAATATATATTTTTTAAAATTTATTGCATTTCTTTATTTTTGAGAGGCAGAGAGAGAGCGCGAGTGGGAGAGGGGCAGAGAGAGGGGGAGACACAGAATCTGAAACAGGCTCCAGGCTCCAAGCTGTCAGCACAGAGCCCGATGCGGGGTTCAAACTCACGAACTGTGAGATCATGACCTGAGTCAAAGTCGGACGCTCAACCAACTGAGCCACCCAGGCGCCCCTAATCTTAAATATTTTGTTAAAATTGCCTTACTGAACTTTCCAAATACCATCACCACCAGAGGCAACCACCATTCTCATTTTTATCACAATTGCTTTCAATTTCCTTTTAACCTCCTCATTAGCACATCAACAAGTGGGATTGGAAGTCTAGGCAAGATTGAATCAGGAGTAAAACAGATAAGACTGTATAGAAGTAAAAGAAAATTCCATCTACCTTTGGATGATTGGGGGGCAATATCGACCTGGGATGCAGCACATTAAAATAAACTTGGTGGGGGGCGCCTGGGTGGCTCAGTCAGTTAAGTGTCGGACTTCGGCTCAGGTCATGGTCTCATGGTTTGTGGGTTGGAGCTCCGCATCAGACTCTGTGCTGACAGCTCAGAGCCTGGTGCCTGCTTCGGATTCTGTGTCTCCCTCTCTGTCCCTCTCCCGCTCCTGCTCTGTCTCTCTCTGTCTCTCAAAAAAAATTTTTTTTAATAAAAAAATAAAATAAAATAAATAAAATACAATAAAATAAACTTGGTCTATGAGTGACGCTGAGAAGGAAGCACTGAGGTTAGCTCTCCTAATCTATTGTGGTATATGACTGCAGCCAGAAATAGCTCAGAGCCTGGCTGCCTTGTCAAATGTAAGATAATGGAATAAAGTATATCTACTGAAAGCACTCCCAAGCCAAGGCAGAAATGAAAGTAATGCTTGACTGGATGGATCTTTAGTGTTACCTGAGCCAGTGTGAAGTCCAATGAGTTAGAAGATTGAGAGAAAACACCACTCAAGCCAAAAGAAATGAAAACACAAGTTATAGAACCACAGACTTCAACAACAAATGTGGTAGACTGTCCCCAGTATGCAGAAGCCATTGTTCTTCAGAACAGCAGATAACAACCAACATTTACCCAAAAAAGACCATGAGAGTTTGGAAGGGAGATGCTTCTGCTTTGTGCTACAGACCCCCAAAAGTATTTTTTTTCCTTCCAATCACCTTATTTTAGGGTAAGAAGTTGCCAAAAGATGCCATTTAACCCTAGCTAAAGCGTTGTTTAAATCATTCACTATAGATAAGACGTTTAGTTTAAGTATCTCCCCTGCTAATCAGAGATATGGGGACTAGTAAGTAAGGTCACATTAGTTAGCGACAAAATATAAAATGTTATGTTTTCTGTGAACATCTGAGTTGCTGTGAGAGTTGAATGTGTGGCCTTCTGCCATTGTATTTAAGAGCCAAGTTAAATAAAAATTATAAACTATATTTTTAAAAATTGGAATCATATCCAGCAAAGATGATATCATCAAACCACTTAAATTGTTCTGATGCTTTTTTTCTGGACTAGTGTTTGCAATGGGAATTTTGTACATTTATATCATTTTTAAATTTATACCTAGTTATTTTCATTTAACATTACATAATAAAAAATTCCCATGTCTAAATATTCTCTAAAAATATATTTTTAATATCTGCATAATATTCAAATGGATTCACTGGAATATGTTTACATATTCTTCTATATTTGGACATGAAATCAAGTTTGCATTATAAGAATAATACAAATGTATAGCCAATATGTGCTATATCTCTAAATACTAATTTAGTATGTTTTTCCTAAAATTGGAATTTGTGAGTCAATATAGATGAAGATTTTAAAAGTTGGCATATATTGCCAAATTGCTTTCCAAAAGCTCTGTGAAAATTTACACAGCTACCAGTAGGAAAGAAAGTGCCAATCATAAAGAGTACCCTTGCCAGGACTATATAATATCATTGTGAACTTTTTCTAATTTGACAGGCCAAACATTGTATCATCTTGAATCAGAATTTTTTTATTGTCACTGAGGGGTAAGATGATAAATAGTTACTAGAAGGCACCATAAAAAAGGTCTACTTTCTGGACCTGGAAATCCTAAAAATGCCATTTAAAACTGGATTACAATTTTCTGGGTTTTAATCTAATAATATTCTAGAACTCTCTTTACTTAGAAAAACACACCATAACCCAATTTTATAAAATAGACTATTTTCAAGGGCAACAAAAGTTAAAATAAACAAATGGGATTACATCAAACTAAAAAGCGTTGCATAGCAAGAAACCATGAACAAAACAAAAGGCAACCTAGTGGATGGGAGAAGATATTTGGAAATCATATATCCAATAAAGGGTTAATATCCAAAATATATAAATAACTTACACAACTTAATATCAAAAAAAATAAACAACCTGATTAAAAAATAAGCAGAGAACTTAGACTTTTTTTTTCAAAGAAGACATACAGTTGACTAACAGGCACATGGAAAGATGCTCAACATCACTAATCATCAGGGGAATGCAAATCAAAACTGCAATGAGATATCACCTCATATCAGTCAGAACGGCTAGTATCAGACAAGAAATGACAAGTGTTGGTGAGGATGTGGAGAAAAGGGAACCCTTGTGCACTATTTGTGGGAATGTAAATTGGTGCAGCCACTATGGAAAATAATATGGAGGTTCTTCAAAAAATTAAAAACAGAAATACCATATTACTCAGTAATTCTGCTTCTGAATAGTTACCCAAAGAAAACAAAAACACTGTTTTGAAAAGATATATACCCTTGTTTACTGCAGCTGTATTTACAATAGTCAAGATATGGAAGCAAACCAAATATCCATCAATAG
The DNA here is from genome assembly GCF_018350155.1 of Leopardus geoffroyi. Lineage (NCBI taxonomy): Eukaryota > Metazoa > Chordata > Mammalia > Carnivora > Felidae > Leopardus > Leopardus geoffroyi. Next base: position 118,304,407 of record NC_059327.1, read on the forward strand.
ATGAATGGATACACAAGATGTGGTGCTGTGTGTGTATATATATGTGTATAACATATACATGTTGTGTATATATGTGACAACAAGGATGCAACTAGAGAGTATTATGCTAAGTGAAATAATTCATACTGAAAAAGATGAATACCATATGATCTATGTGATTTTGTTTATATGTGGAATCTAAAAAAACAAACCAAGGGGCACCTGGGTGGCTCAGTCGGTTAAGCATCCAACTTCAGCTCAGGTCATGATCTCATGGTTCCTGAGTTCGAGCCCAGCATCGGGCTCTGTGCTGACAGCCTCGAGCCTGGAGCCTGCTTTGGATTCTGTGTCCCCCTCTTTCTCTGCCACTCCCCTGTTCATGCTCTGTCTCTCTCTCCCCAAAATAAATAAAAACATTAAAAAATAATAAAAACGAAACAAAATAAAACAAAAAACAGAAACAGACATAAATACAAAGAACAAAGTAGTGGTTACTGGGTGATGAGGCGAGGGGAGGGGAGTTATGGATGAAATAGGTGAAGGGGATTAAGAGGTATAAATTTCCAGTTATAAAATAAATAAATCATGGGGATGTAATGTACAGCACAGGGAGTATAGTCAAACATGTTGTAATAACTGTATGGTGACAAATGGTAGGTAACTAGACTTATCATGGGATCATTTCATAATGTATAAAAATATTGAATCACAGTGTGCCTGGATGGCTCAGTCGATTAAGCATCTGACTTCAGCTCAGGTCATGATCTTGTGGTTCACAAGTTTGAGCCTGGTGTCAGGCTCTGTCCTAACAGCTCAGAGCCTGGAGCCTGCTTCCGATTCTGTGTCTCCCTCTCTCTCTGGCCCTCCCCTGCTCATTCTCTGTCTTTCCCTCTCTCAAAAATAAATAGACATTAAAAAAAAAATTGAATCACTAGGATATAAACCTGAAACTAATAGGATATTGTATATCAATATCTAAAACTCTAAAAAAAAATTATACTTAAATAAAAAATAGACTATTTTTTTCTTTTCAAAATATAACATTCATTGCCCTGAATGCTAAGTAATTTATTTATTTATTTATTTATTTATTTTTTCAATATATGAAATTTATTGTCAGATTGGTTTCCATACAACACCCAGTGCTCATCCCAACAGGTGCCCTCCTCAATACCCATCACCCACCCTCCCCTCCCTCCCACCCCCCATCAACCCTCAGTTTGTTCTCAGTTTTTAAGAGTCTCTTATGCTTTGGCTCTCTTCCACTCTAACCTCTTTTTTTTTTTTTTTTTTTTTTTTTGCTGAGTCATTTAATAATACTTTTAAAAATGGGGCTTGATTTATTTGAATTCTATATCTTTTGAAATAGTTTGAATATGCCTATTCTTTAATTCAGGAATTTTTTTTAAATTTTAAAGTATATTTATTTTGAGAGTGAGAGAGCATGAGTGGGGGAAGGGAAAAGAGAGTGAGAAAGAGAGAGAGAGAGAGAGAGAGAATCCCAAGCAGGCTCCATATTGAGCCCTATGTGAGGCTCAAACCCACAAACCCTGAGCTGGTCAGATACTCAATTGCCTGAACCACCCAGGCTCCCCAGGAACTTTTTTTTTCTTTTTTTATGTTACTTTTGTGTCAGCCACTATGTTATGTGATGAAACACCATACATTGCTTCAGTTTTTAAGAAATTTAGGAGGAAGCAGGAGACCTACAAATATATAGCCAACTATAATATCATTTTCTTAATGTTCATTAGAGGTAAAGAGAAAGAGTTATGTATAGGAACTTATAATAGAACATGAACCTCAAGAGAGCAGTTTACTTCTATGTCCCCACTATCCAGTAAATTTCCTGTTACATAGATGTTACAGGGGCGCCCGGGTGGCTCAGTCGGTTAAGCGTCCGACTTATGCTCAGGTCATGATCTCGCGGTCTGTGAGTTCGAGCCCCGCGTCGGGCTCTGTGCTGACAGCTCGAAACCTGGAGCCTGTTTCCGATTCTGTGTTTCCCTCTCTCTCTGACCCTCCCCCATTCATGCTCTGTCTCTGTCTCAAAAATAAATAAACATAAAAAAAAAGATGTTACACATGGTACATAGTTCCCTGTTCAGATAGCAATTGTTGACAATAGGGACAAATGTCAAGCATTTTTCAGCAGGTTTACAATATATTGTTAACATGTACACAAATAATAATAAGTATTGTAAGTGGGCACAGACATCAGTCAATTATTAACATGCATACAAATAATAGCGTTTGCTATCATACGGGTGCACTTATCAGGGGTCTCCCTCACTCCACAACTGACCGATGAGAGATCCAAACACAATTTTTTTGAGGAACAGCTTGAATCTATTACCTTTTCAGTGTTATTTACATAGAGAGAGATGAAAAGATTCACAAGTTACAAAAATCATTCCTTTATTTACAAATGTTGCTTTTTTCCCTCATGTATTCACTCCTTCACAAATATCTTTGATATTAGTGTCCTTTTTGCTTTAAATCACCAAAGCTAAATTTGGTGATATATTGTCCAGAGTATTTTGCCTTTGCTTCCACTTTTCCTGAGTAATCTTTGAATTTGTCTGTACTTTTATTGCTGTAAACTTTATCCTAGGGCACAGGTATCTGTTCCCATTGTTTTAAGGGAATTGTCTATGCATTTTTCCTGTGGGTATATATTTGTGGTTTCTGTAACTTGACAACTTATTGCATCATTTATTTCACCTTTTGGGTAAAAAAGGTATAAAATTATTATAATTTTAGATCCTATCTCAATAATAAATGAATAATAACTAAATTCACATTAAATTTCTTATCTTTCTTCTTTTCTTTTTTTTTTTTTTTACCAATTCCATCAAGAAGACTCTATAAGCACTCAACAATGTCATTGAACAGTTTTCAAGCTAAGTTGTCTTCAATAAGACTTTTCAAAATAAAGTAAAAAAGAGAGACGTGTAATACCAAAGGCTTCATAAGGATTTTAATATCAGATGATTTACTCTTTATAGCATAATCATTCAGGGGAATTTTCACCTTATATTGAGATTTAAAATACTGTGGGGAAGATAAAAATTAAAATTGGTCCTAATGTGTAATTTAAGTAGGAATTTTTCAGGTAGGTAAAAGGCAGTTCAGGAACAAAGGTTTGTAAATTTTTGTTCTGTTGCGGTATGGACCTAGTCAAACCTAAGGAGGAGGTATGGGGCACTATACCAAACTTAAAGGGTGGTTAGGTGTGTGAAGGGTTTTGAAGTTTTTAATTATCGACTGGATTTTCTTAAACATTTTTAAGTATGAACAATGGAAATTATGTACAATATCTTGTTACAAACTCTATAAACTCCTTAAAAGCAGGACCTTCTCTTATGTATCTCTGTAGAACTGATAAATTCACTGGATATTTTTGTGTCCCTATTTTTGTTATTATTTGTTGTTTCTATGACAAAATTCTAAATATTGCAGACACATATTCCCCCCAAACTTTAAACCTACTACACTCACATCGCTAGAAAGTGAAAGTGCTTGCCCAATATCTTTTTCTATCTCTTTTAAAGCCTTTTGAGTTCATAACCTGTGTGCTCAATCAGGGATGTTAATTGCGCAAGAATAGAAAAATGGCATTCTTCTGAGCTAATTTTCCATTAGATCTTAGTGAGAATGAATGGAAAGGGTGGAGAATGACCTAAAGATGTAGATTAGATTTGTATAGAAAAGTAATAAACTTCTAAGTGAACATAAGCTAAATTCAGATTCTTAATAAAAATGGAAACGAGCCAGTTTCCAGCTCTCATTACCAAAACTTTGTATGGCCTTCATCTTCATTCATTTCATGCTGCAAGATGTCTATTCTGACATATCTTGGCATCTTCTGATTTAAAAAAAAAAAAAGGAGTGCTCTAAATTTTATATATTCTGTCACAGGAAATTTAGAAAAGAGTATCTTCATTTTATGTTTGTGTTTAAAGCACCTAATTCTATAACTGAGATGGTATGTGATGAATGTACACATGTTTTTAAAAACTAATGAGGAGTGCCTGGGTGGCTCAGTCGGTTAAGCATCCAACTTCAGCTTAGGTCATGATCTCATGGTTCCTGAGTTCGAGCCCAGCATCGGGCTCTGTGCTGACAGCCTCGAGCCTGGAGCCTGCTTCGGATTCTGTGTCTCCCTCTCTCTCTGCACCTCCCCCACTCACTCTTTCTCTCTCTCTCTCTGTGTCAAAAATAAGTAAACATTAAAAACTAATGAATAATTATGTTTATGATCTTAATATGTTTAGTATTACTCTAATCAATGTAAAATAGACTACTTTTCATTTTTTAAATGTTTAAGGAAACTGATACGAATAAAAATTAGATGTTTAGATTAGTGTTCATAATTAATAAATATTACCCTTCCGAATGAATTTTAATAGAACTTGATATATTAATATCTTTAAGGAATGTATTTAAAAATATCACAATATATATTAATACAAACGGTTTATATTATTCAAGCAATACTTAACATAGGATGTAATAAAATGCTATTACAACCACATAATGTGGGCAGTCCCATAGAGTTTATTGTTCATGAGAATTAAAACTAAGTTTTGCAAGGGGTGCCTGGGTGGCTCAATCCGTTTAGCGTCCAACTTCGGCTCAGGTCATAGTATCACAGTTTGTGAGTTTGAGCTGCACACCGGGCTCTGTGCTGACAGGTGGAGCCTGAAGCCCGCTTGGAGTTCTGTGTCTCCCTCTCTCTCTCTCTGCCCTTCTACTGTGCCTGCTTACACCCTCTCTCTCTTTCTCTCAAAAACAAATAAACATTTAAAAAAATTAAGTTTTTCACAAAATACCTAGAGGTTAAAGTCCAGACATATTTTATTATAATTGATTTAACTATTAGGATGATTTTCCCACAAGGATCTGCTGGTTCTTGAAAGGAAGTGAGGTATTAACATAGACTTAGGTTAGAAGGGAATTGTCAATATATACTGTTGTCCATTCCATATGAATGTGACCTGTTTCTGATTCTCCTTTTTGATAAAAATATTAGAAATGCATTTACAAAATCAATGATGATAGGAGTCATAATGGAGTCCGGCTGAAGCTAAGGCTCCACATATTGCCTGGTCACTTTGGACTCCTTAGCACAAATGATTGATCCTAACTGTCATGTGAAGCTGGGGTTGCTGCTATAGAATGATGACAGAGAGCAGTGTGTCTGGGACTGTGGGAATTCACAGAAGCCTCTCTTGTGGGGGTACTTAAAAGTCATAAGGAACGTGACATAATTATTTATTATGCAGGCTGCCCCCACGTTGCAGAATAACCATGATGCAAGGCTTCCGTCCACTGGATGCCTTCCAATAATGGTGACAAACAAAAACACCCCTAAATAGCAGATAGATCTGTTTCGAGAATTATTACCCAGCCCATTCAGTGGCTTGTTTCCTTCCTTTATTCAGGCCTCTGCTCAAATTTACAACTCAGAAGTGTGGCCATATAAATAAACTAAGCTATGGTTTACGGAAAGTATTTCTCTCTCTCTCTTTCCAAAATAAGAACATAGATCTAGTATAGATCTAGTGTAGATCTAATGGTCAGCCCCAAAGCAAGTGAGGGAATTAGTGAAAAGAACAGGGTTAAATATTGCTAGTGTAATGGAGGGAAGCACCAGGAGAAAAGAATAGTGTCATGATTAAGCCCCTGTAACCACCTGTGAGATTCCATCATTTGTAACTTGAAAAAAATCACTCAAAGGATAGAATTAGCCTTTGTAATTGGATAGTATTCTCAAGAATAAAATAAAATAAAATAAAATAATAAAATAAAATAAAATCTGCTCTCAAGATATATATGAAGAAATGGATACAAGTAGTCTAAAGTGACTGTGGTGGATACTATCTTGTGCAACCCAGATTCTCCCTCAAAGAAGAACATGAACATGTATGTAACAGTTTTATTTTTTCGTCCAAAGAGTAGTTGTTGAGCACATTGATGCAATAGGTACTATTCTATGTGTTGCGGATTCACTTGTGACAAAACTAAAATATGACATATTTATTTAATGTCTACCAATAATTCAAACATCCATGAAAGGATAAACAGTAACATTTTTTGTTTATTTCTATAACCCCACAACTTAGGATATTTATTAATTGGGTAAATGAATTGATTTATGCCATTCTTACTTAGATTCCAACAGAAATGTCATTCATTAAACTCACATTGCCAGCATATCTATTTAATCCTTTTACTGCAGCACCCAGGTTACTTTTAGATGGAATAATTAGGGAAAATGTGTGTATGTTGCTTCTTCCTTCAAGCTACTTCTTTGGCTGCTACTTCCATTGAGCCCACTCTGACCTGAAGAGGAATTATGGGGAATGTAGTTCAGCCTAGATAAATTCACACATCACAAATCCAACACATTCATGCATGACTGAAATGAGTTCACTGATTTATATTCTCTAAATCCAATAGAAAAAATCCTGGGAACACCAAATGGCAACATTTATACTTTTAGCCAATATTTTAATTACTTATTTCCACCCAAATAGCACTCTACAAACTTTAATAAAATTTGATTCTAGGATTATATTTTGTAATCTATGCAAAATAGTTTTCTTAAGGTTAGAATTTCTCCAACTAAAGGTTCTGAGGATAATTATACTTTAGCAAGTCTGATTCTAAAATTGTGTTTATTTTATTTTATTATTTTATTTTATTTTATTTTATTTTATTGTTGAGACAGAAAATGCGAGAGAAGGAGGGAACAGGGAAGAGGGGCAGAGGGAGAGAAAGAATCTCAAGAAGGCTCTATGCTCAGTGCAAACCCAACCTGGGGCTCAATCCCCATGCCTAGGATCATGACCCAAGCTGAAATCAAGAATCAAGAGTCGGACAGTCAACCAACTGAGCTACCCAGGCGTCCCAATGGGGGCAGTTTTTTTGTTGTTTTTGTTTTGTTTTAGAATTTTGAGGGAAATTTAAAGTAGCAAGGCTAATGGGATGAAATACAGCCACGACTACAATAGCTCTAAGGCACACAAGCACTGTCATCATGTACTTCTTTCACTAGCCAGTGTCTTAGTGTCTTCAACCTTCATCCCTTAGTATGTCTGTCCTGACCTTCATCCTTTAGGAATCTGGGACCCTGGTCACTCTGCCTTTTCCAAGTCAGGGTTGTTGTACTTGACTCTTTATGATTGAGAAAATGAATAAAAAGTGCCCAGGTGGATCATCTAGATGCCAAATATGATGCAACAGCAGGCCTAACTTATCCTGATGACCAGGATTGTCTACCTCTACAAACATGGTGTCTTTTCTCTGTGTCTGCTCTTCTCTTGGCTCAATGACCCCAAAGTTCCCAGATGGCATTTTAACATATAATTCAATGATTCTTTTTCTATACCCCCCTTAGTGAAAGTGTTACCTTTTGGAATCAGAAAGGGCTCTTCAAATATGCAGATCCCAGAGAGAAGGCACAGGAAATCCTAAATCCAAGTGTAGGTGTCTGACAATGATGATTAGCAGGACTAGTTTAGGTTATTGCAAAAGGCAGATTTTCCTTCTTTTTATTGCTGAATTATATTTTATTGTATATATTTATGCCATATCTTCTTTATCCACTCATCCATTAATGAACATCTATATTATTTCCTTGTTTGGCTACAATGAGCATGAGAGTACAGATATCACTTAAAAAGTTGATGTTTTTTCAAATGTATACCCAGAAGTGGGATTATTGGATCATATGGTAGTTCTATTTTTAATTTTTGAGGAACTTACATGCTATTTTCTGTAGTGGCTGTACCAATTTACATGCCCATCAACAGTGTACAAGGATTCTCTTTTCTCCACATCCTTCCAAAGCTTGTTATCTCCTGCTTTTTTTTGATAACAGCCATTCTAACAGGTATGAGATAGTATCTCATTATAGTTTAGACTTGCATTTCCGTGACGATTAATGATACTGAACACCTTTGTATGTACCTGTTGACCATCTAAATATCTTCTTTGAAAAAAAATCAATCTATTCAGGCCCTTTGTCCATTTTTAATCAAATAATAACAATTATATATTATAATATTATAATTATCAGTATAACCAAATAATAATTGTGAATTATTATTATTATTGCTATTGAGTTATATGATTTCCTTATATATTTTGATATTAATCCCTTATCAGATATGTGGTTTGGAAATATTTTCTCCCATTCTGTAGGTTGCTTTTCATTTTGTTAATCCTTTCTTTTACTGTGCAGAAACTTTTTAATTTGCTATATATAGTCCTACTTATTTTTGCTTTTGTTGCTGTGTTTGCTTGTGTTTGTTGCTTCTGTTGCTTGTAATCATTGCTGAGATCGATATCAAGGATTTTTTGCTATGTTTACTTCTCAGAGTTTTATGGTTTCAGGTGTTACATTTAAATCTTTAATCCATTTCAAGTTAAATTTTGTGAATGGCATAAGGTGAGTGCCCAGTTTCATTTTTTTTGCACGTGAATATCCAGTTTTTCGAGCACCATTTATTGAAAAGACTATATTTTCCCCATTGAGTATTCTTGGTTCCTTTGTCAAATATTAGTTGACCACATATGCATGGGTTTATATCTGGGCTTTCAATTATATTCCATTGGTCTATGTGTCTCTTTGTATGTCAGTACCACATTATTTTGGTTCCTTTAGCTTGGTAATATAGTTTAAAATCAGAAAGTGTGATCCCTCCATATTTGTTTTGCTTTTTCAAGAATATTTTGGCTATTTAGGTCTTTTGTAGCTCCATACCAATTTTAGGATTATTTTCTCTATTTCTGTGAAAAATGTCATTAGAATCTTGATAAGGATTGCACTGAAGCTATATATTTATTTGGGTATTATTAGTATTTTAATGATGTTAATTCTTGAAATTCATGAACAGGGGATATCTTTCTATTTATTTATTTCCTCTCCAATTTCTTTCATCAAACTGTTACAATTTCAAGTGTATAGCTTTTTCACCTCCTTGGTTAAATTTATTCCAAAATACATTATTGTTTTCTCATTGTTATTATTAATACACTTGTAAATGGGATTGTTTTCTTCACTTCTTTTTTGGATAATTCTTGCCAGTGTATAGAAATGTAATTAATTTTTATATTTTGATTTTGCATCCTGAAACATTGCTGAATGTGTTAGTTCTATCAATTTTTTTAGTGAAGTCTTTAGGGTATTTTGTCTATAATATCATATCATCTGCAAACAGAGACATTTTAACTTCTATCTTCCCAGACTTCTCTCTCTCTTCCTCCCCACCCCACCTCTCTCTCTCTCTCTCTCTCTGACTGCTTTGGTGAAGACTTCCTGTACTAATATTGAATAGCAGTGGTGAGAATGGGCACCCTTGTCTTATTCCTGATTTTGGAAGAAAAGATTTTAACCTGTCACCATTGTGTGTGATGTTAGCTCTGCTCTTGTCATATACAGCCTTTATTATGTTGAGGCACATTCTTTCCACAACCAATTTGGTGAGTTTTTATCATGAATGCAGTCAAATTGTGTCAAGTGCTTTTTCTGCACCTATAAAAATGATTATGTGATTTTTAGTTTTTCCTGCAGTTAATGGAATGGCTCATATTCACTGGTTTTTATATGTTGTGCCAACTTTGTATTCTAGGAATGGATCCTATGTGATTATGGTGTATGACCCTTTTAATGTGCTGTTGAATTCAGTTTCCTAGTGTTTTGTGAGAATTTTTGCATCTATATTAATGAGGGATATTGACCTATAATTTTCTTTCTTGTAGTGTCCTTAGCTGGCTTTGTTAAGAAGGTATTGTTGGCCTCTTAAAATGAATTTAGGAATATTCCCTACTCTTCAATTTTTTGGAAAAGCTTGAGAAATATTGCCATCAATTATTCTTTAAATGTTTGGTAAGATTCACCATTGAAACAATTTGGTCCTTGGCTTTTCTTTTTCAGGAGGTTTTAAAATTATTAATTCAAACTCCATACCCATTAGTCTATTCTGGCTTTCTGTTCATGATTCGTTCTTGGTAGGCTGTATATTTTTAGGAAATTATCCTTTTCTTCAAGATTGTTCAATTTATTAACATGTAACTGTTCTTAGTGTTCTCTTACGATCGTTTGTATTTCTGTGGTATCAGTTGTAACAACTTCTCTTTAATTTCTGATTTTATTTATTTGAGTCATCTTGTTTTCTTAATAAGTCTAGCTATTTTGTCTATTCTGTTAATCTTTTCAAAAGAAAACCATCCTAGAAAAGATGAGGAGGTATAGTTCCTCATCATTATAAGTATTTCCGCAGATTGCACAGACTTCATGAAAGGGACAAATAGAAAGAGATTCCTCGGAAGTGAGTTGGACTAGATGATATTTAAGATACACCCTAAGATACACACACGCTTTTAAGTGCCTCATTCTCTACCATCTCTCAGACAAAATAATCACTCTCCTTCTGTCCCTTCTCTTTAGAAATAGTATATCTTTTGTTTGTAACAATTAAAGCATAATACATACTTGATTCAAAAAATAAAAAAATATGGGGCGCCTGGGTGGCTCAGTTGGTTAAGCATCCGACTTCAGCTCAGGTCATGATCTCACAGTCTGTGAGTTCGAGCCCTGTCTCGGGCTCTGTGCTGACAGCTCAGAGCCTGGAGCCTGCTTCAGACTGTGTGTCTCCCTCTTTCTCTCTGCCCCTCCCCTGCTCATGCTCTGTCTCTCTCTGTCTCAAAATAAATACAAACATTAAAAAATTTTTTTTAATAAAAACAAATTAAAAAATAGTAAAAAATGCAACCAAAACACAAAGAAATAAGAAAAGCATCAAGGAGTTATTGGTATGAAAACTAAAAATTGGCATTTTTACCAATTTCAAGTGCAAGAAAAATTTGCTCAAAAATGAAAAAAAACCTTTATTTATTTCATAAGAAGTAATAAAATTGAAGTAAAGGAAGAGAGAAAGAAAGCAAAAGAGAAGAGTCTGAATATTGCTTTTAGCCTTGACAATCTCGCTGCAGGGTATTGGTCAGAAATTTATGTATTTAAACTGCATAGCAAGTTGCTCTGAGGAAGATCTATAATGCATCGTGTTGTGAATCCTCCTGCTGCCTAGAAAAATATAACCTAATAAAAACTGCCTGATATATAATTTGGCACCCCATTGCTTAATTGCAGACAGAAGATCAATATATATGAACAGATTACTATTATTTTGCATTTATTAAGCACCTATAGTATACCTGGTGTTCTAGAAAACATAGATGATTCAACCCCTTCTTACTATCAAACTTTGTTTTTAAGTAAAACTATGTTCACGCACAGATAGAATGCTCTTTAAAATATTCATGCCATGTATACATTTAAAAAGTGTCAATACATGTTATAGGCTTGCATGTTATTTGCTTAAGTCTTTCTCTAATACACACACAGACACACAGACACACACACACACACACACACACACACACACACGCGTTTTTGATTTAATAACAATAATGAAAAAAATAGGTAGAGAATATAGATAATTAGAACCAAGGACAACCAACAGACCAAAATACCTGAAGTTGGGAAGTGAGAGAGGAAGGAACACAAGGAATATGTTTCTCTCTGAACAACTATAATCAATTAATATTAATTAATTCCCCTAGCTTCCATGGGGCTCTTATTTCAAGCTGTATACATGTGTATGCATATATAATATTTCATTTTGTTTTGGTAAAAAAGTAGAGCGAAGTAGAAGGAACAAAAGGAACTTAAAATGGCAGGACTGAGAGGTGATCATTTATTCAGTAATTTAGGTAACATGTATGAGATTGATTAGAGTGATAAAAATTGGAAGAGGAAGGATTAAAATGATAAAAGCTTACCTTGTGACAAAATAGCATAACATAAACGAAAACTCTTTTGCTATCATATTTTTGGGTTGTGAATTCTATTTCTTATCCAGGCTTCCTTTGTTCCTCATTATCATCACTATCACTAAAACCAAATAATGACTCGGTAGCTGCAGGCTTCTGCAGTATGCTGGTCACTATACACTGTCAAAAGCAAACATGTTAACACGCACAAAAAACACTCTCACACTCAGGTGTGGGCACAATTATCACTTCAATTTTCAGCATTTTATGTTTATTTTCTCTGAAGGGGCATTTCCTTCTGCATTAATTCCAACGAAGTCAGTTCAGTATTTGCTGAGCACCTACACTGTACATGTGTTCATTAGGGGTCTAGGATATAAAGAAGAATATGAGTAAAATCGTAAAAACACCCTGCCCATGAGGAATTAATAGTCTAAAAGAGGACACAAATACTAATGAGAGATTTGAGGAGGATAGTAATAAGAATATACATACATTGCTTTGGGAGAACAAGTGAATGCTTGATTCTACCCAGCATTTAGAGAGATTCTCCTCTGATGCATAAATCAAATCTCTCCTCAATGGGTAGGGCAAGGAGCAACAAATGAAGTCGTCTTAGAGAGTAGTGTACCAATGATTTGTCTAGCAACTGGCCATAACCCTTCTTTTGTATGGTTTGCTTCTTTTGCCTATATTTATGCCCTATTTCTCCAACTCTGTAGCAAGTTCTTTATGTCTTATACATAGCCATTTATCTACTGACTTGATTTCAGCTGTAAAACAGAAAGACATTGATATGTCTTCATGCTTCCGATTCTCAATTAGGCACTTCCTTTTCTGAGATTGCAAAGCACTTTATAATTTTTTTAAGAACTTACCATTTTTTTTTCAATCAAGGTTTATATATCTGATTCTCCCAGACTGAATTCCCTGAGTCCAGGGACCAGGGCTTTGCATGGCATGTAGGTAAGGTTGTCAAATTTAGTAAATCAAACCCTGAATGCCCAGTTGAATTTGAAGTTTGGATAAATACTAATTTTTAAAATAAGGGTACCCTAAATATTACATGGACATACTTACATAATTATGCTAATATTTATACTTGCACTAACATATATATTTACACTCATATTAAAAATGATTCAAGAATCTGCAATTCTACTTTAACTGAGTATTCCATATTTTATTTGGCAACCCTACACAGGGATAAAACACAAAAGTATCATTATGGTACACGAAAATATTTTTTTTCCTTGTTGTGGTTTATTCAGGCTGTGCATCACATGTCTGCTGAAGCGGAGCAGGCTGATCAGGACGTTATTGTATTTTTTTTTATGTTTATTTATTTCTGAGACAGACAGAGACAGAGCATGAGTGGGGAAGGGGCAGAGAGAGAGAGACACAGAATCAGAAGCAGGCTCCAGGCTCTGAGCTGTCAGTACAGAGCCCCATGTGGGGCTTGAACTCACAAACTGTGAGATCATGACCTGAGCCGAAGTCGTTAGCTCAAACGACTGAGCCACCCGGGAGACACCCCCCCTCCCCCCCCCCCCCAGGACGTTACTGTAACTGCTAATGAAAGAGATTTTGGACTTACAGCTAAGCAAATCCCACTGGAAGAGGCCAATGGAAAGCTTGGGGTTGTATCCACAGCAGCCACAAAGCTGCCGCACTGTATGTGTGCCTCCTGTAGCGCCGTGGGCTCAGTGTGACCATCCGCTCAGAGTTATGACTTGGTTCCAGAAGATCATGGGGATGCAGAGGACTGGAAACAACTTTTAGTTTGGGAGAAAACAGAGAGTTTTCAGACTAAGGAAACAATTTGATGTCCATCTTTCTTTTTGGGAGAGACTTTTTAAATTCAGTTTTACCCTTTACAAATCACTCAGAATTCAACTCTAATATGATGTTGAATCTGACAACGTAGGAGGTAGTGTGATATCATGAACAACAAACCTATATTGGAGTTGGACGAAACTCCTAGCGCTGCTCCAACCAGCCATGTTGGCAGCCACAAGAGGACATAGGGTGGCTTTAGCTTGACCCCTCAGATAATTGCATTTGCCCTTCCCTCATTTAGTATTATCTAGAGAGATAGATTTAATCTATCTATCTAGATTTAATATTATCTAGAATGCTGTATAAAATGCATATGTAAGCCCTGTCTCCAACTATCCTGACGCTTTTAATATCTTCCCATACAGATTCCTGAGGCTTCTCTGCTGCTGTGAATTCCTGCACAGTCACCTTCCTGGAAGCTCATTTTCCACATCTGTCCATTGAAAACACTATCATATACAGTGTATATCATACACATACACATATTATGCAGTTTAAAGGTAATAGATGTGTATACCTGCCACATATCAAGCATTTGAATAATGTTAATTATATTATGTTTGGTCCATATGCAGCTTCCATGCTTTATTTTTTTTCTGTTTCATTTATGGGAGCTCCTTTTCACTGCAGGGATCCTCTGTCATTGCAGCCCAGTGTATCACAAAGATTCTTCTCTTCTCTTTGAGGATTTCACTTATGCCATCTTCAGCATGCCTACTGTAGGGCACCCCTTGTGTGGGCAGAAGCTCCTCTAATTTAAGACAGAATCAAAACGTTAGTATGTGGAAGGGGTGGGGGGAGGATCTAACTCCATGAACTCAGACAGCAGTGGGAAGTAAATGATTTCTTACATATTTTTAATATTTGGGGAACTATAACAACTGTGCCTAGCCACACACTCACACACACACATGAAAAATACCATAGGTACATGACATAGTAATGTTCTATTTACATCTCTTGAATGGGAATCTTCTATAATGTTGTTTTACACAAATGCCTTTAATAGGTCATTGCTATTCATTTATTTTCTCATGTAGAGTATTGTAAGACAAGGTGTCAACAATCAGAGATAAAAATGAGACAATTCCACAAAGGAGAAAAGAACCCATTGTTGTATAAATCCCAGTGTAATAATCTACTCTGTGGGAAAGATGCTGCTAGATTTCTTATTCTATTTCATGACACCGATGGTCCTCCAACTGTGGGGCTGTTTCTGAAACCACTGGGCCTTTCATACTCCTCTGATTTGCAAGAGACAGAAACCCTGGGGCTAAACATCTCACTTCAGAATGGGCTTCAGGGAGAAAATAATCTTACACTTTGGTTTCGGTGCAATGATTTTACTAGAATATGATATGGGACAAATTGCCTAACCTTTTTAGGAGGGAGTTCTCTTTCCAATTAAAAATAATAATAATAAGAGAAATAGATACTGTTGAACTCACAGCAGTGACAACACACTGTATGTGCTCTACACGTGCAAATTTTTAGAATGATTAAATATAAAGAATTTACCATTCTCTTCATTTCTTAATCTTAGCCCTGAAGCGAGATCTCCTCTAACATGTAGTTAAGTATTTGTCTTCTATTTTTGAAGAGTTTGCATTTGTTTATCTTTGTCTCCCAATAAATCTAGTCATTTCTGTACCAATAATTAGAAAGTAGCATTTGAACACAATAGATGACTAGTTTATGATTTATTTAATTAATATTAAATACAACCTAGCAGGAAATGAATATTATTAAACTTTGAAAAAGTTAAACTTTATCTTGGAAAAAAATTTGAGGTTATTTACAAATAAATTTAAATGAGTGCATCACAATTAATTTGATTAGCTGCAGGTATATACTTCAAACTTCACATTTTCTTCCTTCTAGGAGAAGTTTACATCTATTTCTTCCTGAAAAGGAAGAGAAACCATTCTACACCTCATTTTTCTCATCTACAAATTGAGTATAATAGCAGCATCTATGACATTAAATAAATGGAAGTAAAAATTAAATGATACAACACATGAAAGAAACATAGAATAGGACATGGTACATATTAAAACAATGAAATTTTATCTATTACTATTGTCACTTCATGAAATCTGACTCAGTCTTAGCATCCAGATCAAATGTTATCTTTTCCTGTAACATGGCATTGATCATCTCCACTTCCTCCAGGGTCTTACTGATGGTCACATGGTACTCATAATAAATAGCTAAATTGGAGTGATTTGTGTACAGATCCTGTCATGTCTCCTATTAGGATCTGATCTCCATGATGGTAGGTCTAGTCTATCTTAATCATTTCAGTACTTTTTAAAGGCACTGCTGAACAAAAAACCTTCAACACTAACGTATGTTGACTAAATGGACAAAATCCAAGGTGGGACATGTATGCCAGAAGTTCAGTCTGGAAAAACTTCAATCCAGTGAAAATTATGGTATGTTGACAGCAAGTTTATATCAACTTGGCTATGGTAGATCTCAGGGAGAATTTTAAGTAGAACTTAATTAAGTTTACTTACATATATTTCTATTACAACTTAAGGTATGATGAGTTTAAAGCCTAGCCCAGAGCAAGATTCCCAAAGCAGTACTAATGGGTGTGACTGTCACAAGCAGACACAGAGTAAGAATCTCCCTTTTCCAAATCTGACCTCTAAAAGGATTAAATTTCATTTGATTCAAGATTTTGGCAGAATTCCCTGAGCAGCTTCAATTCATTTCTGTTTAAATTTGCTTAACTTGTTATGGGCATGGGTTGAATTAATCAACCAAAATTAATCACATTAAAGAAAGTAAGTTATCTATATCGCCTTATCTACACAGTGTTTTCATATAATTAAAAAATTGGGGAATGAACAAGAGGTCCCTGATCAGTGTTGTTGCTTTTTCATATGTGTTTTAATTCAAATATGTTCCATAAATATATATTATAATATGGTTTTACTTAGGAAAATGCTCGACAGTGCACACTCCTGACCTATAAAATGCAAAAGAAGAAGAAAAAGAAGATAAAGGAGGAGGGGGAAATGGAGGAAAAGGAAGGAAGGAAGGGGGGGGGAAGGATGGAAGGAAGGGAGGAAGGGAATCGATTGGGCAAGATAACTCAATTAGTTTGATTCAATATCCCTCATATTTCATAATTTACCATGCTTATACATATATGTCTTAATCTAGGAAACTTGATTATTGTTTTTGAAACTATTGTTATTTTTTAATGATCACCCTCCATATAGTCATACTATTTACATTATTTACATATTGCATCATATAGTCTCTAAAAAATAAAAGAGTAAAAAGTGTAATTCAGGATACTTTAATAGAGTTAGTGAAGGAAATATGACTGGAAATTTTTCTAAAAAATAATATATTTGGAGTTATTGCTAACCAAATCTACTGTACCCAGGTAAGTAGGCGGATGAGTAAGAGTATTTATAAAAGAAAAAATATTTGTTAATATAAGCGGGAAAAAAAAAAAAACCACAAGATTTTTTTTTTCTTGCCCTGGCTCAGTAGACAGTGATTCCATGCCAGGTGAGACAATTGGAGAAGATTGCACATTGCTGCTCACTTCCTCCAGTGAGTGCTCAGCTCCCAGATAAAGGATTTAACTGTGAGACAAGCTTGCCATTGTACCCACCCTCAACTTCAGGGCATAGTTGAAAAATTATGGAGCACGGGTGCCTAGGTGGTTTAGTCAGTTAAGCATATGACTCTTGATTTTGGCTCAGGTCATTATCTCATAGTTAGTGGGTTTGAGCCCCGCATCAGGCTCCCCACTGACAGCAAAGACACTGCTTGGAAATCTCTCTCTCTCTCCCTTGCTCTCTGCCCCTCCCCCATTTGCACTCTCTCTCAAAAATAAATAAATAAACTTTAGAAAAAAAGAAAAATTATGGAACAATCAGCCAGCAATCAGTGGAACTTAAAGGCTGGGTTTGGTCAGGGAAAGAAACAAAGAAGGTCCTGCCCAAACCAAGTCACCCCAGGGTAACTGTGGACATACTCAAGGCTGCACTTCTCTACGGAACAATATCAGAGACTTAAAACTGTGAAGGAGAAGTAGATTTTACTAAAATAATGCAGCCAGTCACTAAAAGATAAATAACCAAATAACAATAACATGCCTCAGTTGGTGGGGGCTGGGATTGGTAGTACTTAGAGTTGCTATGTAGAGTCATCACTACCCAGACTGGTCATCCAGCCTTGCTTCAGATATTTGCACAAAACAAGGTGTGCTAACCAGGACTTCACATTTCAAGGGCCTCAAGACTGAATTTTTATCTCTTAATCATGGAAATACCAGAAGAGTTAAGCACTCACCTTGCTTAGGTTCCCTTATCCTCTTGAATCTTGGCTTGGTAGTAGCTCATTATTATGTAAGCTAACTTATGTCTTATCACTTAAGTAGAAAAGACATTAAAAAAAATTCTCCTAAAACTTTTAACGTCCTTGATGAGAAGGTTGCTTTAAAAGATCTAATCTGGCCATTAATGGAAAAAATTATCAAGTGATTAATTTGTGCTTTTACAAAATCTTATGAAATTTGTTTTAAAAAATGAGTCATTCACGTCTTGTTTTTAATTCAGAAAGAATAGTTCTACGTGGTAATGTACAGCATGGTGACCATAGGTAATAATACTGTATTGCATATTTTAAAGTTGCTAAATTTTAAAAGTTCTCATCACACAAAAAAATTGTAACTATGTATGGTGATAGTAGTTAACTAGACTTATATTGGTGATCATTTCACAATATACACAAATATTGAATCATTATGTTCTACATCTGAAATAAATATAAGTCAATTATACTTTATATATATATATATATATATATATATATATATATATATATATAAAAGAGGAGCACCTGGGTGGCTCAGTGGGTTAAGTGTCTGACTCTTGAGTTTGGCTCAAGTCCCTCTCTCACAGTGGTAAGATGGAGCCCTGGCACTGGGCATGGAGCCTGCTTAAGATTCTCTCCCTCTCTCTCCCCTCTCTCCATCTGCCTTCCCCCCCTTATGCACACAGATCCGGTGTACTCTCTCCCTCTCTGTCTCTGCCTGTCTCTCCGTGTCAAAAAAAAAAAAAATGGTTCTTCCCAATTTCACAAAAGCAAAGAAACTTTTTCAAATCACATTCTTTCAATTATATTCATGCTTTGGTTTGAGCAATCACTCATATTCCCCCAGAACTTTTGTACTCTTTTCTGGCATCCATTATACCATTCTATCTTCCCTTCTTAAATTTCTTATTGAAGTGTAGTATAAAAAAAGACATACCCACACACACAAGAAAAACTTGATGAACTTTAATAAAGTGAAAAGAATCAGTCCCCAGTACCCAGATGAACAAACAAACCCTTATTCCCTCACCCTCCATTTCCATCATTGTTCCTTGTCAAGTGTAATCATTGTTCTGAATGAAATAGAATACATTAGTTTGGGCAGTCTTTATGGTTGGCTAAATGAATTTAGACTATGTCCTCTTTTTGTGTTAGCTTCTTTTGCTGAACATTTAATTTTTGAGGTTTATCCATTATTGTGTATAGTGATAGATTGTTTATTCTCATTCTTGTGTTATTTTCCATTTTATGAATTTTCCACAGTTTTATGTATTTTACTATTGAGAATTTTGCCTACATACATACTAGTCCATGTGTTTTGGTGAACAAATGTGGACATTTCTGTTGAGTATATAGACCTAGGAATGGAATTTCTGAGTCATAGAGTATAGACATCTTTAGCTTAGTAAATACAAACAGTTTTCCAATGTGGTATATATATTTAAATACCTTCCTGAAGTGCTTAAGAGTCTGATTGCTCCATATTCTCACAAACACTTAGTGATTCTTCCTTTAATGCATGCCAAGCCAGTGGTTTTAATGTACATTTCCCTCATGAGGATGAAAATTACATTTAAAGACCATTTGAATATCTTCTTCTATGAAGTGTCTGTTCAGAGTTTTTGCCCATTTTCTGTTAGCTTGTCAGCTTTACCTAAGTGGTTTCTAGTTCTTTGTATATTCTGGATATAAGGATTTTGTCAATTATATATATATATATATATATATATATATATATATATATATATATAGTATATATATATAAAATAAATATATGTAAATAATATAATAAATATGTTCTCCCACCTATGGTTGCCTTTTTACTTTTTAATGATGTTTTTGATGAACAGAAGTGTTAAATTTTAGTATAGCACAATTTTTTTCTTTTATTTTAAATTCACTGTCTCTATGTTTTAAGAAATATTTTCCACTCCAAGATTGACCATTTCTATTTTTCTTGAATCTTTATTGTTTTACTTTTCACATTTATATTTGCAACTCATAATGATTTTACCTTTGTGATCTGATGTAATGTGTCAAGATATATGTTTTCTCTTAAATAAATGACTAATTGACCCAACTTCATTTATTAATAATATCAGAATTTTCCCCACTGTATTGCAATGTTTCCTTTCCCATATGTAAAGTGATTCTATTTATATGGGCTCTTTTTTGGACTCTGTTCTATCCATTGATCTATTTATATATTGTTAATTACATGCTTTACATCAATCTTTTATCTGACATTGTAGGTCCTCCAACTTTTTTCTTCTTCAAGATTGCTTTGGCTGTTCTTGAGCCTTTACATTTTCCAAATAAATTTTAGAACTAATTTGTCATATTCACAGTTAAAAAAAAAAACTGTTAGGACTTTTGTTAGGAGAATGTTGAATCTAATGATTCATTTGGAAGGCTTGACATTTTTAAACATAAAATGTTCTAATCCAGAAACATAGTGTATCTCCCAATTTATTCATCTTTTAAAATTTTTCTCAAAAATTGGGGCGCCTGGGTTGCTCAGTTGGTTAAGTGTCCGACTTCAGCTCAGGTCATGGTCTCACGGGCCGTGAGTTCAAGCCCAGCATCAGGTCCTGTGCTGACAGCTCAGAGCCTGGAGCCTGCTTCGGATTCTGTGTCTCCCACTGTCTCTGCCCCTCCCCTGATCGAGCTGTCTCTCTCCCCGTCTCTCTATCAAAAATAAATAAACATTAAAATTTTTTTCTCAAAAATATGTTTTATTGTTCATTATACAGTCCTGTATATTTTCTTTAGATATGTTCCAAAGTAATTGGTGTGTTTTATTTTCCTGTAAATGGTGTTATATTTAAAATGTTATTTTTCTTTCTTTTTTCGTAATATATAGAAACACATTTGCTTTTAATATATTTAATTTTACCCAGAAACCTTGCTAAAATAACTCATTCTAATAGTTTTTAGATTCTCTGTGATTTTCTTAGTACACAATCATGTTATCTATGCATGCGTAATTGAGTAATGGCAGATGTTTCCATTTGTTTTGGCATCTCTATTTCATACTGCACTTCAGCTAGGGCAGTTGTGTCCCACCTGTTTTCATCATCTTCCTAGATAGAACCAAAGTGCTATCTGGTATGTTCTCATGGAAATGGTAGAGGCATTATAGATAAGATTGCCAAATAAAATATAAGATGTCAGTTAAATTTGAATTTTAGGTAAACAACGAATAAAGTAGTATGAATATGTCCCATGATTAATGCATGTGTGTTCTTAAACATTTTTTAAGCTAAATCTGAAAATCCTAATAGACTAAGCAAAAACATGCAAGGCCTCCTTTTTTTTTAAGTTTATTTATTTATTTCTGAGAGAGAGAGATGGTGAGTGCAAGCAGAGTAGAGGTAGAGAGAGAGGATCCCAAGCAGGCTGCATGCTGTCAGCACAGAGCCCAACGTGGGGTTTCATCTCACCAACTCAGGCTTCATGACCTGAGCCAAAAATCAAGAGTTGGACACTCTACTGACTGAGCCACCCAGATGCCCCAAAACATGCAAGACCCCTTAAGGCATAGTT
Organism: Leopardus geoffroyi; assembly: GCF_018350155.1. Classification (NCBI taxonomy): domain Eukaryota; kingdom Metazoa; phylum Chordata; class Mammalia; order Carnivora; family Felidae; genus Leopardus; species Leopardus geoffroyi. The sequence continues at coordinate 118,325,959 of NC_059327.1, forward strand.
TCACTTTTTATTTCATCTCTATGTACTAAAGAAAGTCACATGGCTGAACCCATACTTAGGAGCAGGATTATACATATATATCCCACTGCTTTAACAGAGAAACTAAAAAAAAAAATCACATGATTACAAGCGTGAGTTCTGACAGAATGAAGGTTTGTGGCCAATAATGCAAATAACCATACAGCACATTGAACAAAAATGGAATTCAGTGTAAAAAGTACAAATATTTAAATAATTAGAACTAACTGAAACAAAATAACAGAAAACAAACAATTGAACACTTACCGTGTGCCAGAAGATTTGATGTATATTCTTTAATCTTCCCAACAACACCTTAACGAAGTTACTTTTAGGTAAACAAGCAGAAGCTGTTAGAGATGTAGTGACTTGCTCAACGTTAAATAACTTTTTACAGGGAAAAGTGGTACTTTTAAGTCTCTAAATCCAAATTCTAAGCTTTGTCTACTTATAGTTCTGCCTTAGATGTGAATGAAAATAGGTGGAGTTCATTTAGAAAACAAAAAAAATCTCTAACAAAGTATTTAAGAATAATGGGATAAAATGGCCTAATGGCTTGTTAACAAAATGAGGAATAGCTTTCCCAGTGGGCAAAACAGCTATAATGCTAGTGAGAGTACTTATGTCAAAAGAAGAAAGTGAAACCCTTGATCTGTAGATTTATTATGTTAAACATCTAAATATTTCAAAGAAGATTCATCTATCTTTCCCTTTATTTGTTGCAGAAATGGCCCTCCCTGGTGTGTGTAACAAACGTCACCTTGTGAATTCACCCTTGTGAATGTGTGAATCACCGCTTCACTCACAAGGCCACATCTCTGAGGATCACTCCCTAAATTTACATGCCATCTATGTAATCATTGCTTGCAAAATAGGTTTTTTACCTCAGATATCATAGAACCCAATTTTCGTATGCTTATTGTTAAAGCATTTTGACACCTACGCACTTTAATAAAAATTTTTTTCCCTTCCGGCCTACACAGACAATAATATAAATAACTATTTCACAGCTGTTTATGTACTTAGCCTTCTAATATATAGCATTCCACATTAATATTTGGCCTGCTAAAATAAATGGAACTTAGCAGAGAAGAAATATGAGAGAGAAATGGCTTCTTGTTAAGTAACTACATCAGATATGGGTGTTGAAATTGTGCTCAACTATTCAAGTATTTGAAAACATGCAAAACCATTAAAGTCACAGGATCTAAAATTGATTAAGCAATAAGGAGCTTTACCTTCATTAATATTTCAGAACTCACAAATGGATAAAAAGTCCTTTAATCACCAGGTCAAAGTGAATATATTCTTCATTATAAAAATGTGTTTATAAACGATTCTGTGACCAGATGATATAAGCTCTGGATTCTATAAATATCCTGAGGGAGCAGTGAATTATTGTTTTGTATAATAAGAACCATGGCAAAAGTTCAATTCTGAAAATAATAAAAATATGATTTATCAAGGCAGGAAATATGATTTATTAAGTTTAGAGTACCTAAACTTGCCAAGGAAGCCATGTCCATTCGGTGGGTAATATCACTGTCTTAGGAGTGAGCTGTTGCACCATTAGAAAACTAACAAAGAATGTCAAAATATCCCATTAGACAACGTTATAACAATAATATAACAACGATGGTTACCACATACTAAACGCTGATAAGCCAGACATTGTAAAATGTTTAATGTATCATATTTCACCAACGTTGTGATAGCCATTTCTCATATCAATACATGTTGAAATAGAGTCTTCTTAAAATAAATACTTTTTACAGTCTTTGTACGCAAGACAATTGTCTACTTGATACTGCTTCCCCATGTGCAACTTGGTCATTGTTGCTAAAATTTTCCTCATGTCAACTTAGTACCTCTACACTTGTTAGGCTTAATATTGTTTAAAAGGAGTTTGAAAATATTACAATGTGTCAAGGCATTAAAAAAAATTATTACGTATACCAAAGGGCACAGATACAAAACAGTGTATGCAGATAAACATGGAAATGAACTCTAAATCTGGTATTAGTAAATGAACAATTCATCAGAGGAATTACAATTCCATATTTTCTTCAAATGCCACAACCAAATGCTTTCAGGATCCAAGAAAGCATGATACCCATAATAGCAATAATCTCTGTTATGTATTATTTCTGAACTACGTGGAAAACAATTGCTTATCATAAACAAAACCTTATAACTGAAGGAGGAAATATTGCTGGATCCCTTAAAATAGATGAAGGAAGGTTCAAAGAAACCAGGGGCAGATATGATTGATTTTTTCCATGGAGCAAGACCATTATTAAGACATTGAACATCAATTTGCCAGAAACTTTCTATTGACTTTGAACAAAAATTGTTCACATTTCCAGCACTTTGTGATTGAAATGAGAGGAGAAAAAATGAAATTTTATGTTTAGATAGATAGTAAATTGCTAGCAAAGCAGTTCTAGAGCGAGTCTTACCAATGTGGGAGAAAATCCCAGAGATTATAGTACATCACTCTCTTAAGGAAAGCTGTAATAGTAATGCTTTTAACTGCACAGAGAATACCATCATTTGAAAAACTAACAGACAAAAACAGAACAACAATATAAACATTGACCAATCTGAGTTTCTTTTTTTTTTTTTTTTTTTAATTTTTTTTTCAACGTTTATTTATTTTTGGGACAGAGAGAGACAGAGCATGAACGGGGGAGGGGCAGAGAGAGAGGGAGACACAGAATCTGAAACAGGCTCCAGCATCTGAGCCATCAGCCCAGAGCCTTACGTGGGGCTCGAACTCAAGGACCGCGAGATCGTGACCTGGCTGAAGTCGGAGGCTTAACCGACTGCGCCACCCAGGCGCCCCTTAAATTCTAAATATAAAAACGCTCAGCTTTTATTTTTGGACATTGAATAATAGTTTTTAATCTTTTCATTGCTAAATATTAAAAGAATCTCTAACATCTACGTTTAATGTTTTTTAGAACATCTATTGCTTCATTTTAATGTCTACAGCTACAATAAACAGAGAGAAAGTTTTCTAGGTGTGATGCATTTGGGTCTCATTTATGGATTATACATGTATTTTTTTGCTGCTTATAATAACTTGGCATTTGTTGTGCTTTTGAGCTGATATTTTTAAGAACCAGGTGGCGATGAACAAAACTCTTTCTTCTGAATGAGGAATGAGACTTCACAGTTCAATTACTTCAGTAGATTGTTTCTTTTCTTTAAGTGTGTTACTTGACACTTGGCAGATCCAGTGTGCCTCCGCCATGTTTTGACCGAGTCAACAATCTTATATCTTCCTGTGATTTATCATCATCAACTTTGAATGACACTACCTGGGAGCTGAGAATCTGGAGGTCATTCAACACATTTTACCGTTTCTCCATCCCAAACAGAGTAAAACATTTCAGAGATATAGTTCGTCTTAGAGTTCTTCTAGCACAGCCTCATCTGAGAGATGTTAAATGAATCAGAGAAATAAAATAATTTGGAACAGTCACAGCTATTCTATAGTAGGCTTGGAGTACCAGCCATTTCTCCAGAAACTTGGTTTACTCTGCCATGCTGATTATTCAAAGTCTGTTTACTCCATCTTTCCAATTACACTTAAGTCAGTTTCCTGACTTCTAACAAATAATTGCTATCAATATCATTAAAACTCAGCTGTATGTATTTTTTCTTTTTAATTGGATTTTCTTAGAATCCAGACAACTTAAGAGACATAGTCTTTGAAGTCAGAAATATGTTGAATGAAGTTAGGGTTCTGCTAGTTACAGCTCTATGATTGGAGCCTTGTCTAAGTCTCTGGTCTGGTTTATAGATTGGGAAAATAATATCAACTTATAGGATTATCAAAAAATGTATGAGATATATTAGTCTACATAGCTTAATTCTGGGCCATTGAATCTTTAATATGTGTTAGTAATTTTATAATGATTGAGAAAATGAATGAAATAGACCAGAATCTGGAAAGTAAAACTGACAAGGTAAAAAAAAAAAAAAAAGTATTCTTTTTATATAACTTTTCCAAATATTGTATAAAGTTATCATAATAGTGAATAATGAATAAATAAATGCAATTACATTGTAGAGAGAATAGAGAGAACATAAGTAATTCTTCTGCTTTCTCAGTTTTCTGTGGTGACAGAGAGGCCGAGAAAACTAAAGTTCTTACTTCTCGTCACTTCTCATCACTTTACATCACTCCAGTGTCCATCTTTCCGACAAATCAGCAAAGAAGAATTAAAACACAGACTAAAACTACAATGAGATGTCACAACATAGCTATTAAAATGCCTAAAATTTAAAAAGACTTCTGTCAAGTTTTTATGAGGATGTGGACCCACTAGAATTCTTTTAATTTTCTGGTGGGAATTTAAAATGATACAACCAATATGGAAAACAGTGTGTTAGTTTTTTTCAAAAACAACATATACCTATTCCTCATGTAGGTATTTCCCCAGGAGAAAGAAAAACACAAGTCCCATCTAAATACTTGCACACGAATGCTCATAACATTTTTATGTGTAACAGCCTAAAATTGAAAACAACGCCAAAGTCCACCCACCACTAAATGGATAAACAAGTTCCAATATATCCACACAATGGCATACTACTCAGCAATAATAAATGTACTATAGATACTCACAAAACATGAATAACTTGTTCAAATAATTGTGCTGGATGAAAGAAACAAGACAAATCCCCTCCCAAAAAAGAATACATACTAACCAATTCCATTTAGTTTGAAATCTAGAAAATGTATAGAAAAATACTGTGATGTAAAGCAAATCAGTTGTCTGAGGGTTGAAAGTGGGGGTAGGTAGGTAGTTGAGGTATCAGAAACTTTGGGAAGGTTATGTATCTGTTCATGTTCTTGATTGTAACGATGGTTTCACAGGTATATATATATATATATATATATATATATATATATATATAGTATCAAATTGTACACTTTAAATATGTGCAGTATATTGTATGTCAAGAATACCTGAATAACGCAGTTTTTCTTTTCAAAGGTTATGCCACACAACAATGTAGTCTTTTCTCTCAAGCATTTTGAGTCCCTATCTTTACAAGTGACAAATCAGAGCACATTTGGAAAAATGAGGTCTACAGGATTAGTTGAGATCTTTTATTTGACAATTAAAAGTATTATTTCGTTTTCATCATCTTTGTGGTATCTAAGAATGGTCAGATTTATCTTCCTCATTTTATAATAAGATACTGACAGCATAAATGAAAGTGTTGCAGTATCTGATCCTCAGAGTTCTTACTCCAATTTCTGTATTGGGCTGTGTCGAATTTGGCCACTTAAATATCCACAGCAAGTGCAGTAAGGAGCCCATTTTGAGAGAATATAGCCAATCCACAGGTTTCCCATTGGCAAGAACCATCCTATGAAAGAAAAACAATACCTGAAGTTAACTGGGAGAAAAAACTTCCCACCTCAAAGTGCACTCAAGAGATGAAAGAAACATGGGCTTTACATTTTGCTAGAATGCAGGCTATAAATAAAGTAAAGGTGTGATCACAGTTTCTTTAGCGTCTCATCTTCCCCCTTTTCTCCATACAAAGAGGGTAAGATTCAGTTACAGCTGATTTCCATTATGGTCTATACTCTTAGGCTTCATTTAAAAGCTTACCCAAATATACTTAAAAGACTGAACAACAAATAGCCTCCTTTATTAAAAGTAAGAAACCAGCATACACTGAAGTGCCAGCAAAATTCCTTTACAATGAAAACCACAGAAATGAAACAGTTTTGCCATAGTGGCATTTCATTCTAAATAAGTAAATTGCTGTGAATCAAATTTCCATTCTACAGAGCAAATACTCAGCTTCCCATCTTTCTTTATAAGAACTGTCAAGTGTCAGGCAGGGAATTAGTATGTGAAGAGACATATTTTATACAGGGCAGGTGTTTTGTGAATGTCTTTGACTGACAAGAATCTTGCTAAAACCTGGACTGAAGAAATTAAACCCTACTGTTTGTTGTCATTTAAATTTGAGGGATGCTGGGAAGCTCCCCACCCTCAGAATATCTCTCCATTGGCCTGTCAAAATGCCTGTAATTTCACCATTAGAAATTCACTCCTTTCAACCAGCTGAGGCCACAAACAAGCAGAGAGGCACAGAGAAACAAATATGTGGACGCATGCTCAGACCTGGGAATCTAGGTGGTGCCCAGACGCTGGACAAAGGAAAAGGCCAATGCCAAGTTATGAAGACTTTTAGCACTCAAAATTATTTAGTTAGCCCATTTAGGACAAAGCATTTATCTGAAGTCTTTTAGGACAAATAGTATGCCATTATGACATTAATATCAAAGATGCTGGAGTGGTACAAGTTTAATTAGTATTATTTTAACCTTTTGCATCATAGCATGAAAAAGGATTTTTTAGAGCACTGAAATCAGTGGTAATTTTTTAAAAAGCATTCAGAGTAACTGAGGTTACTAAAAAATGAAGGAGTTGAATATGTTAGTGAGAGTGTGTGTGTGCGCGCGCATGCATGTGTGAGAGAGGTGGGAATAATTTTACTATCCATACAGTATTAAGGGATACTCTGAAAGGACTGTTATTATTATATCATAGTTTATGTCCACAGAGAGTCAAGGCTTTAATTATTCATAACTTAAAGCTCTTGAGTCACATAACAGCAGCAAACATACATGGCAATTAATAAACAGCCAAAAGCCAATGTCTCAGTCTCTGGAGCTCTGCCTCTGAGGAATGAGGCAGAGAAAACTGAGAATACAAAGAGGCCTGCCCAGGAAAGCCATTTTAAAAGGCTAGCCTAAATCTCAGGTGCGTGTGCTGGGCCTTCTCTGGCCTTATCATACGCCATCCTTCTGCCATGTAATTCCAATCAAATTCTGCGCAGGGTCATGTGCTGAATTATTGTTGCTTCCCCGCCTGGACTCCTCTGACATTTGCTGTTTTCGGGGCCATTCTCATTTACCTGTTCCTGATGCTCATCTACACCGATGTGCCTGTAACATACAGGTCAGTGACCAGACACCCACAATATAAAATGCTCATCTCATCACATTCTATGTATTTTGCTATTGAGTAAAGGGAGAAGATATCCAATCTGCAATGAGACCATTCTATCTTATATTCTTCAGACATACATTACACCTGTGTAATGTTACCTGCTTAGAAAATGTAAGTCTTCCCCCTTCCCTCACTATGTCTTCTTGAAACTATTGCCTTCAATTACCATTCATTCAGAGTTCACATTTGCTAAAATTGGAATAAACCCAAAAAGAGACACTCATCAGGATGCATTTTGTCAACCCTCCTGTTTTGTTTTGTTTTTTTCTTTTTCTGTTCAGAGAGGGTAGCCTCTTCAAATACTCACTTTGCTTCTGACAGCTCTGTGGTGATTGGGTGCAGCAGAAAATAGTGTCTGACACATAAAATCCACTGATTCAACTATGCAATATTTATTTCATAGCCAACATAAATAAAAGTAAAATATTTCCTTGAACATTTTGCTCACACACTGCCTGGCTGCCTTGCCAGCCACTTTTCAGATCCTTCCGTTAGAAAACTTTTATTTGCTTTCCACCTTACCATAAATCATCTTCTCTGATCTGACTCTGATTGGACTATCCTTTGTTGAATAATAAAACATAGGTATTGCTTGGGAATGTATTTTGAATATCTTGTAGATAATGCTATAAAGATGGAATGAGTACAGTTTGATGAGGAAACTATTGGATTCATATAAGATGAAGACTTTCAAGGGAAAAAGTAATTTTTTCTTGCCCTAATTACCAATTCCCTGGGCCTTGCTGAGGCTGAACTAAGAAGTTACTATTGATCTGTGATTTGAACTTTCAGGTGATTGGGGTACATGACCTTGATGAACCCAAATCCCAGTTACTGGAGCAGGACCAAGGTAATTCAAGAAACTAAAAAAAAACAAAGTCAGAGAAATCATCCCTTATAGTGGATTTTACAGCCTTGAGTGTCAAGTAAGGGCAAGCCTGATTATCACCATAGCATGAAACCTAATTGAGATACGCAGAGGGAGAAAGGTGGGAAATCCCTGTTGTTTGAGAAAGAATTTGTGAGTGTGGTAAGTACAAAGTAGCAGGAAATCACTAGTCATAAATGGAACAAGGCTCTATTCCAAGAAAATGTCACAGAGGAAGAGGGGTATAAGATCAAGTGGCAGAAGGATGACCTCACGTGGTTGTCTGTGGTGAATTTAATTGAAATCTCTTCATAGTTTGGTAACACTGAAGAACTTTATTTAATCCAGCAATCATTTTATATGGGTTTGGGTTACTTAGTAGTTTTCAAACCTTCTTAGTCTAATATCCTTAAAATAATTTCCTTAAGGATTCCACAACCTGGGGCACTTGGGTGGCTCAGTTGGTTAAGTGACCAACATCAGCTCAGGTCATGATCCCATGGTTTGTGGGTTCGAGCCCCACGTCGGGCTCTGTGATGACAGCTCAAAGCCTGGAGCCTGCTTCAGATTCTGTGTCTCCCTTTCTCTCTGCCACTCCCCGACTCGTACTATGTCTCTCCCTCAAAAATAAACATTAAAAAAAGAAGAATTCCATAACCCTTACAAATTTTCAACTTGACATAAAATTGTTTTTCATAACATCCTTGTGGCAAATGATATAATTTATGTGTGTTATAAATGTTGACATTTAAAATTCAATTATACCACTTTTTAAATATATACAACTGAAGGGTGCCTGGGTGGCTCAGTCGGTTAAACATCCAACTTCAGCTCAGGACATGATCTCGTGGTTTGAGTTCCAACCCATATAAGGCTGGCTGCTGTCAGCATAAAGCCTGGTTAGGATCCTATCTCTTTCTCTTTCTGCCTCTCCCTCTCTCAAATGTTCCTCTCTCAAAAATAAACAGGGGCACCTGGGTGGCTCAGTCAGTGATTTCAGCTTACATCATGATCTCATGATTTGTGAGATCCAGCCCCTCATTGGATTCTGCACAGTCAGCGTGAAGCCTGCTTGGGCTTCTCTCTCTCCTAGCTCTCTGCTCCTCTCTCTGCTCACTCTGTCTCAAAATAAGTAAATAAACAGAAAATAAATGCATAAATAAATAATATATATATATATATATACACATACAAGTGAATATAAAGGACATGGCCTTTAATTATATACCTCAGTCGGTTAAAACTACATTACAGTAAAATTTATTATAGTCAAAATTTGTATTTTTCATATTTGTGTATTTATATTCCAATTTTCCCACAAAATTTTATCCTAGTGTAATATATTTTTAAGTTTGATAGCCTTATTAATCACAAGTCTCTGCAGTTTATGTGTGTGCGTGTGCGTGTGTGTGTATCTGTGTGTGAACAAGTCTCTGAATTTTGAGAATGTCTACAGGATTAAAATCATTATGATTATTCTAAACAATTGATCAAAAATATATGGCCAATTTTGATAATTATTAAAATAAAATATATTGAAAATGCATCTCACCATGAGATTGGACTTTTAAAAATTATTTTATGAATACACAAATGAATACTCAGTAGAATGCAGTAGTGCTCAGGATGAGGTCTATATTGTTTTTATGGATTTGACCTTTGCAAATACTTTTTCTTATAAGATGTATATGGAAATGGAAGACTTTAGTTATTCAATAACACATTATTTTCACTTCCTCTTAGTTACATATCTAAAATCATAGAGTGGTATATCATTAAAAGTTATTTTTATTGACCTAAAAGCTCTGTCAGGTTTTCTGAAAGCAAAGAATTAAAAGCAGCCTAACTGGCAAAATGATTTGTTAGTCATCAGGGCTATTTAGTTTCTGTCTCTGAAAAGTGTGTTTAAAATCCTTTCAAGAGGGGCCCCTGGGTGGCTCAGTCGGTTAAGCGGCCGACTTCGGCCCAGGTCATGATCTCGCGGTCCGTGAGTTTGAGCCCCGCGTCGGGCTCTGTGCTGACAGCTCAGAGCCTGGAGCCTGTTTCAGATTCTGTGTCTCCCTCTCTCTGACCCTCCCCCGTTCATGCTTTGTCTCTCTCTGTCTCAAAAATAAATAAACGTTAAAAAAAAATTTAAAAAAAAATAAAATCCTTTCAAGAAATTTAGCTATGATTATTGAGGAAGCTTGCCAGTTTTTCAGTTAGTGGCATTTTATTTAATCCAGTATGGTCAGAAAGGGTTGAGAAAAATGGAAATGTTACAAATTCTACTTTGTCAATGCAGTTTTTAAACAAACTATATTTATCTTACCATGTGCTTTAAATTTATTTGCATCAAGTCTTTGAACTATATATTTAACTCAATTTGTGAGATACAAATGGATTAGCAAAGCCACTTCTTATCATAAATTCAATCAACCGGATGAGATTTACATTCTGTCAGAAAGAGTCTAATTTTGTTCTAAATTCAAATAATTATTCTTAATATGCATTATTGTGACTACCATCTACATTCTAAATTAAATTCTAAAATAGACGTGTAGACAGATAAGGCACAAAATCTTCCCATGAATTTGTTGCCTAATTAAGACAAAGTGCTGCCTCCTTTGATGTTTCTTATTGATACATTCTTTGCTTCATTCTTTTGCGACCCTTCCTAGGGTGATGCATTCTTTGATAGAGATGGGAAATAGAAGATATTAGGTCGTTAAATGGTGATTATAATTTTTTCCACTACTCTCTTCTAAGTTACATTTAGATTGATAATATCCTTAATCTAAACAACAGTGCAAAATCCAATTTGTAATGTCACACTTTCCCATTAACAAAAATTTATGTGACAGGAAAGATTCAGAAGTTTGCCACACATTGATGGTGTATTGATTAAAGAAACCAACTAGTGGTCAGTGACACCAACTTTTTCCATTTTTCATTTCTGTGTTTTGCTATATTAAATATTTTTACATTTTTTATTGTGGAAGTTTTCAGATATACAGAAGTGGAGAAAGTAATATAACAAACCCCACCTATCTATTTCCAACTTCGACGGTTAACAACACAGAGTCAATGTTGTTTTATCAACACGCTATCCATTTTCCCCACCCCTGAATTATTTTGAAGCAAATCCCAGATTTCACATAACATCCTGTGAGTATTCTGTGTCAATTAAAAATAAAGACACCTTAAAAAAAATTTTTAAGGGGCGCCTGGGTGGCGCAGTCGGTTAAGCGTCCGACTTCAGCCAGGTCACGATCTCGCGGTCCGGGAGTTGGAGCCCCGCTCTGGATGGCTCAGAGCCTGGAGCCTGTTTCCGATTCTGTGTCTCCCTCTCTCTCTGCCCCTCCCCCATTCATGCTCTGTCTCTCTCTGTCCCAAAAATAAATAAACGTTGAAAAAAAAAATTAAAAAAAAAATTTTAACATTTATTTATTTTTGAGAGACAGAGTGTGAGCAGGGGAAAGGCAGAGAGAGGGAGACACAGAATCCAAAGTAGGCTCCAGGTTCCGAGCTCTCAGCATAGAGCCCCATGCAGGGCTCAAACCCATGAACTGTGAGATCATGACCCGAGCTGAAGTCGGATGTTTAACCGGCTGAGCCACCCAGGCAGCCCCCAAAAATGACACTTTAAAATAGCTACCATGTTGGGGCGCCTGGGTGGCGCAGTCGGTTAAGCGTCCGACTTCAGCCAGGTCACGATCTCGCGGTCCGTGAGTTCGAGCCCCGCATCAGGCTCTGGGCTGATGGCTCAGAGCCTGGAGCCTGTTTCCGATTCTGTGTCTCCCTCTCTCTCTGCCCCTCCCCCGTTCATGCTCTGTCTCTCTCTGTCCCAAAAATAAATAAACGTTGAAAAAAAAAATTAAAAAAAAAATAATAAAAAAAATAATAAAATAGCTACCATGCTATTATCAATTTAAAAAGAAGAAGAAGAATTTCTTAGATGATCTACTATCCACCGTGTGGTCATACTGTCCTGATTTTCAATTAAAAACAAAACAAAACAACAGTTTGTTTAAAACAGAATTCGGAGAAGTCCAACAGATTGTGATTTGTTATTATTTCTCTTAAGCATCTTTTAATCTGTATCTCCCCTCTTTGCCTTCCTCTCCTCACTTCTCTCATTTTATTTGATTGTTGTCAAATAAAACATGCAATCCTGAAGAACTTGCTGAAGTCTAGAGTTTGCTAATTATATACCCATGGGAGTATACTAAAGTAAATTCAACATTGACATTTTTATTGTGTTGTCTGTAAATGGCTTTAAAACCACAGACTTGATCAGATTCTACTCCTTTTCCTTCTCTTCTTCCTTCTTCCACATGTCTTCTTTTTCATAGCTCATGCTGTGTGGACTTTTTTAAGTATCACATCATGTCTGGTGATCCCTTGTTTTTTGTTTTTGTTTTTGTTTTTGTTTTACCAGCTGTTGATGATTATTTACCTAAAGCTATTAATTTAATAAATTTAATGGAGTTGTAATATAATATTCCAATTCTATCATTTCTGCTTCATTAATGAGGCAGAATATTTCTACAATCATAAAAGTAACCCCTGAAGCACTTTCTTATCCTAAGATAGTTTGTGTAGAAATAAAAAGATGAATGTTTGATTCTTTCCCTTTTCTTAACAATTTCCAAAGTACTAAGTTGATTTCTAACTTTTTCTAAAAGTGACCGACGTGTTTTTGAATATCATTATGAACTCATGGTTTATGATTGAATCCTTTGAAATTATAACCATTATGGAAGTTCAAATGGTCCACTCCTTTGCCAGTGATATGGCTCTGGGCCTTTTTTTTTTTTTTTGCCATGATTTAAGAGTCTTTCTTTTCTTTACAGCTTTCTCCATATGATTTGTTGTTTCAGACTCATCTTGTATATTTCATGCTCGGGTCTGAAATTAACCATTTCTCAAAAGACAATTGTAGTTTTACAGGGAATGACATTTTAAAATCATACTTTGAATACAAAGACATACTCATTTCTACTGGGTTGGTCATTGTTTGTAGGCCTTTTTTACTGGATAGTTCTAGGAATTTTTTAAACATAAAGTACATGTTAGGTTTATACTTACAATTTTAAGTCAAATTCAGTGCTACACAGATTTTTATTACCTCTGATTTGTGTCTTGTTTCAACCATAATGAAATATCATTTCTTAATTATACCAATAAAATTTCTTCCTTTATTGGTCCTAAAATACACACCAAACAATTTCATAATAATCTTATTAACACAACCACTAACAACATAATTGCTAAAACAGCTTAAGATTTTTACTGAGTGCTTTTGTCTGTAATATATATCTCACTAGTGATGTAAAGTAAAATAACCCCACTTTAAATACAGTTATCCACTTGGAATAATTAATTCCTCCTTGTGTTGTCATTCCATCAGTCTCATAGAATTAGGTTTAGAAGTTAGTTTTTATATTTAATTTTGGGATATTATTTAAACATAAAATAGCTTTATTAATATGTAAAATATTTACATGATCTGAAAATTAAAATTATAATATAAAGTATAATCAAGTGTACCTGCTATCCCTGTATAATCCTCTTTATTCCTTCTACACTCATAGGTAATCTTTTCTTTTTAACTTAATGATTTACTTTCATTTGAAAATGTCCTTCCTCCCCTTACTTAAGTAGGGAGTGATATACTTTTTAAAAACTACTGAATAGGGGCGCCTGGGTGGCGCAGTCGGTTAAGCGTCCGACTTCAGCCAGGTCACGATCTCGCGGTCCGGGAGTTCGAGCCCCGCGTCAGGCTCTGGGCTGATGGCTCAGAGCCTGGAGCCTGTTTCTGATTCTGTGTCTCCCTCTCTCTCTGCCCCTCCCCCGTTCATGCTCTGTCTCTCTCTGTCCCAAAAATAAATAAACGTTGAAAAAAAAAAATTAAAAAAAAATAAATAAAAAATACTGAATTATATTGCATGAAATATTTTAGTAAGGCAAGTGTGGACATAGGGAAACTGGTTAGGAGGCCATTGAATGAATTTAGGACATGGTTGCTTATGTTTGATTCTTTGGTACTTCAGAATCCTTTGTCCTTTGTGATAATCTTGATATTTGTGATATTTGTGGTATCTGTATGGGATATTTTCATTATATGCTATGTATTAATTTTTATTACCTTATTTCCTAACTTTCTATGGCTTATTATGATTAAAATATTTGGGAGCTTTGTTTATTTACTGTTAATAAAGAGAAATTAATTTGATAACTCTAAAATGGATTATATTTGGTTTCCTAATTCACCTAAGACGTGTAATTTCCTTGATTCCAGTGGCAATATGTAAGGATCAAGTTTCTTTGGGTTTTAATTCCAAAACTGTGGCCCTAGACTCAAACTCCAAACTGCAACAGAAATCACCAATCAAAATGAAATATATTGAACTATCAATATGGCCCTTTTGATACTAATATCAGTGAGTCAACTCTGAAAAGCATATAATTCTGACTTTTAATTTATCATATTACTATTTTATTTGAGCTGATATATTCTGGGTGTGGTGCAAGCAACCTGATTAACGCACCATTCAACCAGCCAGGCTTGGGCTGCCTATCTAGGCTTTGGAGGAATGAAAGGATAAGGAAGGAAGACATGTCTGCTGTCTCAAGCCTGTAACTTAGAAATTACTTTTCTGTGAATGTAGTCTCATGTTTGAAAATTCCTAATCAAATGACATAGAAAGAAGACAAGAGGAAAGATCAGAGTGAAAATAAATGAAATTGAGACTAAAAGGACAATGGAAAAGATCAATGAAACTAAGAGGTGGTTTTTTTGAGAACATAACCAAAATGGCCAATCCTCTAACTAGACTCATCAAGAATAAAAAAAGAGAGGACTCAAATAAATAAAATTAGAAATGAAAAAAGAATGTTACAACTGACACCACAGAAATTCAAAGGAGCATAAGAGACTACTACAAACAATTATGCACCAACACATTGAACAAACTAGGAGAAATGGATAAATTTTTTTTAGAACAACATTCCTAGAAACATATAACCTTCCAAGACTAACTCATGAAGAAATAGAAAATCTGAACAGACCAATGACTAAGGGTATTGAGTCACTGAACACAAATTTTTCAACAAGAAAAGCCCAGAGCCAAATATATGGTTTCTATTATCTTTTTCGTCTGTACTTTATTTCTCCTCTGATCTTTTTTATTTGCTTCCTTGTGCTTTCTTCTGCTAGCAAACTTTGTTTTCCTTTCTCTAATTGTTTTGTTTGTTT
Source organism: Leopardus geoffroyi (assembly GCF_018350155.1). NCBI lineage: Eukaryota > Metazoa > Chordata > Mammalia > Carnivora > Felidae > Leopardus > Leopardus geoffroyi. The sequence continues at coordinate 118,341,134 of NC_059327.1, forward strand.
TGGTGTAACTTTAGGTTGTTTATTTTACACCTTTCTTTTTTTAATTTATTATTTTTATTATTTTTTTTCTTTAGCATTTATTTTTGAGAGAGAGAGGCAGAGAGAGAGAAATAAGTATGAGCCGGGGTGGGGAGAGAAAGAAGGAGACACAGAATCTGAAGCAGGCTCCAGGCTCTGAGCTGTCAGTACAGGGCCCTACACGTGGCTCGAACTGTGAGATCATGACCTAAACTGATGCCAGACTCTTAATCGACTGAGCTACCCAGGCACCCATCTTTTTTTTTTTTAATGTAGGTGTTTATCTCTGTGAATGCACCTCTTAAATTGCTGCATCCATACAGTCTGATAGGTTGTGTTTCCTTTTTCATTTGTCACAAAATATTTTTTATTTCTCCTGATTTCCTTTTTTGCCCATTGGTTGCTAAGAACTATGTTGTTTAATCTGCACATATTTGTGTATTTTATAATATTCTTCTTGTAATTGTGATTGATTTCTAGCTTCATAGCATTGTGATCAGAAAAGAAACTTGATATGATGTCAATCTTCTTAAATTTATTAAGACTTGTTTAGTAGCCTGATACATTTTCTATCCTGGAGAATGTTCCATGTGCATTTGAAAAGAATGTATTCTGCAACTGTTTGATGGAATGTTTTTTAAATGTACAAGTTAGATGTGACTTCTGCTTGTCTCCATTTGGGAGATTATGGATGCATTTAGAGTTGTACATGTGATAATGGATACATTTTGAATTGTGTATAAGAGAAGTCTATGTAGGTTGAGCGATAAAGAGATGAAATACAGTGTGGATTAATTATAACTGTCCAACTGACCCGCCAAAATAGGTCCTTAGCAGTTGTGTTTTTATTTGTCCACTAGACGAAAAGTGGATATTTCACATATATTGGCAACATTAAATTTCTCCCTCTTTCTCAGATTGTCTCCCCCTTGGCATTTGCTTCTCAGTGCCAGGAATTTAAACTGAGACACAAGGAGATAGGAGTTGGTTAATAAAGTGAATATTGGAAACTAGAACTAAGTCCCATTTATTCCTTCTGCTGATATCACTGATGTTTCTCTGTTCCTAGTCTTAGCTGTGTTTTAATTATACCCCTCTTCTGTGAATTCTGTGAACACTCCCTGTCTCCTTCTACTCCCATTCATTAAGTTCCCCTTCATGTTTGGGCCAACGCAAATCGGCATCTGATACATGCAAGATAACTACGACATATTTCTGTTGCTTGTGTTTCTAAGTTTAAGTTATTGGATGCACTGATCATAAAATTGCAATAGCCATATCCTGAACTCTTATAGTTTTAGTTTTACATAATACCCATCTATGATTGGAATAATTGTTTATCTACCTTGCTGAGTTAACTATTTTTATGTATGGGAACTAGGTAGTAGGCAAAGAAAGAATGTAGGACATGACAAAATTTCCTGAAGGGATGTCTGTATGTTTTCAGGCAGTAAGTTTTTCAGGTCTGTAAGTTTTTTCTGGGATGACACAATCCTTTAGCAGCCATGCTCTTTACATGAGGGAGCCTTTTCTTTCTTTCTTTTTCTTTTATCTCTTCTTTCCTTTCCTTTCCTTTCCTTTCCTTTCCTTTCCTTTCCTTTCTTTCCTTTTTTTTCTTTCTTTTCATTTTATTTTAATTTTGCTTGTTTGTTTCAGTTGCTTAGTTATCCCACCACTACAGGGAAGGATATAATTACATAAACCCTCTTCTACTGAACCCTCCTTTTGGAAGGGTAATGTCTGAAAGCAGAAGTTTTTACAAGATATTCTTAATAGCACTGGCCAGCCTTCCTCTTACCATTTCCACCTTCTTCTCTAAGAAAAAAAAAAGTTATCCCCATTGTCTTGCTTTCTATTTGTCTTCTGATAATAATATAAACATGCACAATATACACACTCAGGAAATTTGGAAGTTACAAAAAAATTAGAAAAATAAAAATTAGCCATTATCCACTGTTTAGAAATAATTATTTTTAATGTTTCTGATGTATTTCCTTTCTTGAATGTTTAATATGCCTATATAATTAGAAATTTGAGATTATAACACACACACTGGCTTATATCTGTTTTTGTTTATAATATATTGTAATATCATCATGACGTAACATAACCTGTTAAATAAATCATTAATTAATCTCATATTTTGCAACAATTAAAATATAAGGTGGTCTAAATTGCAATTATGACTGGACTTCCCATTCAGACTAAAGAGCATAGACCTATTTTTTTCCTGTTCTTTAGCTCTAAACACAAGTGCATATCCTGAAAACAATGTGTAAGACAACCAAAGGAGAATGGATGGTCTCTTGTCTGAGTTAGCAGAAGGAAGAAGGTAACTGGAAGGAAGAGAGCAAAAGAGATACAATGAGGCAACCAGGGGACTGAGTTTGGAGGGAGCAGAAGCCATGAATCCACCAGCTTTTCCCAGTGCATTTATTATCAATGCCTTCCATCTCTCCAGGCAGACCTAAAGAGGAGAGATGATTCTTTCAGGGAAGAAACCAAAGACAAAGAAAACTTTTTGAAATCAGACAGGGAGACATAAGACATTGGCATTAGAAGGATTCCAACTTGAATGACATCTTATTTATCATTGGAAGCCTTGAAATCTAAAACAGTTACCAGACAGCCATATGCTGGGACATGAAAAAAAAATGCAACAGTTTTAAAACAATTGAAACTTTAAAGAGTGTGTTATCTGACTCTAATGAAATCAAATTAAAAATCAATAATCAAAAACAGGACAATTCCAAAACATGTGGAAATTAGGTAACACACCTCTAAATAATCCATGGGTCAAAAAGAGTCTCAAATGAAATAGATACATACATTAAACTAAATGAAAATGGAAATACAATTATCAAAATATGTGATATAGCCAAAGTAGGAAAGAGATGTATGGCACCAAATGCTTATATGGGAAAAGATGAGAGGTTTCAGATCGATAATCACAGTTGATAACTCAGAAAAAACAACTAGAAAAATAGCAGCAAAATAAAGCTAGAGTAAGCAGAATAAAATATATAATGAGAACAAGTCCAGGAAGGAATAAAATTGAAAACATGAAATAGACAAAAAGCTGCTTCTTGGAGAAATAGTAATAAAACTGATAAAATTCTACCAAGACATATGAAAACAAAAAGAAAATACAAAACATCAATATTTAAAATGTAATAAGTAGTATCACTTCCGACCCTGAATCCATTAAAAAAAAGAACAGGGGAATATTATAAGCAACCTTACATTCAAAACTTGCCAACTTAGAATAAATGGACCAATTCCTTAAAACCTGTAAACTACCAAACTCAACCAAGATGAAATGACAATCTGAATAAACAGATAATAATTAAGAAATTAAATTCATAACTTAAAAAAGCTTTTGAAAAAGAAATCTCATGCCCAGATGATTTCATTGGAGAATTCCACTAAACATATAAAGAAGATTAACATCAATTTTATATAATCACTTCCAGAAAAAGAAGGAATATTTTCTAGTTCATTTTATAATTTCATTATTACTGTGACACCAAAACTAGAAAAGAGAAAGTACAATAAAAAAAAATAACTACAGACCATTATATCCCATGATCTTAGACAACAAATCCCCCAATATATTAGTAAACTGAATTCAACAATACATGAAAAGAATTAGCTGTTTCCACCTGTAAGGAGTTTGGAACTTGCCACTCCATCCTAAAACAAATTAAAAGGTGAACAGACTGAAAAGCAACTGTTCTTGCATCCTACAGAGAAGGAAAGACACAGGACAAATGACTAGTTAAAAGATTGGAGACAGGCAAATACGGGAGTCACAGTTTATCAGAACAGAGACTCACTAGGGAAAACCACCAAGGGAACCAGAGTTAGGGAAACTGGAACTGTACCTAAAGAACTGTTAATGACAAAGTGTAGAAAACTATGAACATTAAAAACTCCAAGGAACCCAGTCATAAGGGGATTCCCATAATATATGTGAGATTTACATCCAAAAGCTCAACCACATTTTGACAGTAAATATTGGAGAAAAATCCTCTTGGGCTTCCAGCAGGAGGAGGTGAAAAGAAACCATTTTGAAATATGACAGAGCATTCTGTTCTTAACAAGGCCTGCCCTCAGGAGAAACTAGTTAACTAGAGCCTAGCCATCTGGGTTATCAGAGAAAAATTAACACACAGGAAGGGAAATACCTACCTGACTGCATCCCACTCTAGCCATCCTGTACCTCCTAAGTGGGAAAACAATGAGAAACATTTTTGAAGTTTATAGTCTAGACATTTTGCTAACCAAAAGACTTAATCATAGGATTATAGAATGCTTACCCTAACCCCATACCCCACACTATAAGAGTAGTGTGCAAGAGTTTCTTTTAACCAGTAAATAATGTCTCACTGCCAACAAAAAATTACAAGGCATAATAAAATGCAAAATACACAATCTGAAAGGACAGAACAAACATCAGACCCAGACACAGAAGGAATGTTGGAACTATCCAACCAAGAATGGGAAACAATGTTATTAATATGCTAAGGGCTCTAATGGAGGAGGTAGACAGCATGCAAGAACAGGTGGGAAATGTAATTCTAAGAAAGAGTCAAAAATAAATGCCAAGGATCAAAAAGAAAAAGTGTAACAGAAATGAAGAATACCTTTGATGAATTTATTAGTAGACTAGATACGGACAAGGAAAGAATCTCTTAGCTACAGACTATATCAATAGAATCCTCAAAAACTGAAAAGCAAAAAGAACAAAGGTGAAAAAACACAAAACAGGATATCCAGAGACTGTGGAGCATAAATAAAAGGTGTATCATATACATAAGAAGAATATCAGGAAAAGAAAAAGATAAACAATAATAACAGAATTTTCTCAAGTTAATGTCAGACATTCAAATGACAGATTCAGAACACTGAGAGAACATCTAACAGGAAAACAAAAAACAAAAACTGCCTTCAGCATAGCATTTCAAACTACAAAAAATCAAAAATAAAGAAAAATTCCTGAAAGAAGTGTGTGTGAGGGGGATGCATATCTATAGAGAAACAAACAAACAAAAAAAAGAATTATATTAGGACAGAGACTCACTAGGAACGATGCAAGAAGAGAGTAGAATGAAAATTTTAAAGTGTTGAGAGAAAAAAATAAACCCACCAATCTAGAATTCTATACTCTGTGAAATTATTATTCAACAGTGAAGAAGAAATAAGGACTTTCTCAGACAAATAAAAATTGAGAGAATTTTTGCCAGTAGATGTGCCTTGCAGAAAATGTTAAAAGAAGATCTGTTGGGAAAAGGAAAATAATGTACATCAGAAACTTGGGTCTACATAAATAAAGAAATAGCCCCAAAGGAGTAAAGGTAGAAATGAAGGTAAGATAAAAACTTTTTTATTTGTGATTGATCTATTAGATAACAGTTTCTTCAAAATAAAAATAGTGACAATCTATTTGATTATGTTTATTTATCCATATATATTACTATCTATATCTATCTATCTATCTATCTATCTACCTATTTATCTAGTGTTTTTATATAGGTGAAATGAGTGATAATGATACAAGGGATGGGAGGAAGAATGTTAATCCAACTATATCAATAATCACCCTGAATGTCAATGGTCTAAACACACCAATTAAAAGATGGAGATTGTCACAGTGGATGCAAAAAAAAAAAAAACCACAACCCAGCTATATATTGTCTCAAAGAAATGCATTTTATATACAAAGACAAATATAGATGAAAGGTAAATGGACAGAGAAAAATATACCATGCTAATACTAATCAAAAGAAACCAGGAGTAGTTAAATTAATTCCAGACAGAGCAGACTTCAAAGCAAAAAAAAGTCATCAGGGTGTTGCATAATGATAAATGGGTAAGTTCTCCAAGAAGACATAATAATTCTTAATGTGTTGCGTATAATAACAGAGTGTCAAACTACGTAAGGAAAAAGAAAAAGAATTGCAAGGAAAAATACATGAATCCAGTATCATAGTTGGAGACTTTAACATCTTCCTATCTGAAATGGATAGCTCCAGCGGCCAGAAAATCAGCAATGGCATAGTTGAACTCAACACCATCAGTCAACTGTATATAATGAACATCTATAGACTACTTCATCCTTCCAATGACAGCAGAATACATGTTTTTTTTTCAAGATTCCATGGAATATTCACTGATATAGACACATTCTAGAACATAAAAAACACACCTTAATTTTTTTTTTAATAGAAATCATGTAATTAAAGTAGAAATCAATAACAGAAAGGTAACTGGGAAATCCCCAAATACATGGAGACTAAACAACACACTTCTAAATAATACATGGTCAAAAAAGACATCTCAAGAGGAATTTTAAAATATTTTGAACTAAATGAAAATGAAACACAACAAATACAAAATGTGGAATGTAGTGAAAACAGTGCTTAGAAGGAAATTGATAGAGTTAAATAAAAGCACATAATAGAGAACAAGAAAGTTCTAAAATGAAATTAATTTTATACCTAAGAAACCTAGAAAAGGAAGAGCAAATTAAATCCAAAGTAAGTGGAAGAAAAGAAATAATAAAAATTAGAGCAGAAATCAATGACATTGAAAATTGAAAATCAATAGAAAACATCAATGAATCCAAAATCTGTTTCTTTGAAAAGATCAATAAAATCAATAAGCTTCTAGCCAGGCTAACTAAGAAGAGAAAGGACACAAATTGCTAATATCAGAAATGAAAGAGTATATATCACTACAGATCTCATGGACATTAAAAGGATAATAAAGGAATAATATAAACAGCTCCACCAACAAATTGGATAACTTAGATAAAATGGACCATTTCCTTGAAAGATACAATCTGCCAAACTTTATGCAAGAAGAACTAGGCCCTTATTAAAGAAATTGAATCAATAATTAATGACCTTTCAAAACAGAAAGAACCAGGCCAAGATGGATTCACTGGTGAATTCTACCAAACATTTAAGTAAGAAATTATATCAATTGTCTACAATCTCTTTTAGAGGATAGAAGCAGAGGGAATACATTTTAACTCATTTTATGAGCCAGCATTACCCTAATATCAATACCAGATAAATTTCAAGAAAACTACAGACAATAGCTCTCACAAACAATGATTTTAAAATCCTTAATAAAATATGAGCAAACTGAATCCAACAACTTATAAAAGAATTATACATTCAACCAGATGGGATTTATCTCATGTGTGTAAGGCTGGTTAAACATTCAAAAATCTTTAAAATCAATCAATGTAATTCATTACAAAAACAGGTTAAAAAAAGATAAATCACACAATCTTATCAATAAATACTATGAAATATTTGACAAAATCCAACACCTATTAATTATAAAAAAAAAACTTTTAGTAAACTAGGAATAGAGAGGAATTTTCTCAGCTTGTTAAAGAATATCTACAAAAACCTATAGTTAACATCATAATGGTTGGAAACAGTCTCACTAAGACTAGGTACAAGGCAAGGATATCTCCTCTCACCTATTTCTTTAAACACTGTCTTGGAAATTCCAGCTAATGAAATAAGACAAGAAAAGGAAATAAAAGGTATACAGCACAGGCAGAAAAACATAAAACTGTCCCTGTTCACAAATAACATGATCATCTATGTAGAAAGTCAGAGAATTGACCAAAAATCTCCTGGATATAACAAATCACTGTTGCAAGTTTGAAGGATATGTTAAAATACAAAAATCAATTGCTTTATTCTGTAATAGCAATGAAGAAATGGAAGTATGCACTATGATCTATTAAGATTTTTCCTAGTTATCCAATATTCAAAAATCAATGTAATTCACCATAACAAGCTAAAGATGAAAAATTAGATGATCATAGCCACTGATGTGCAAAAAAGAGTTTTAGAAAGTGCGACATATATTTACAATAAAAAATGTTCAACCATCTAGGAACAGACAGGACTCTCCTGGACTTTTTTTTTTTTAATAAACCCTACCGCTAAGTTCACTCTTAATAATAAAAGACTGAATGTGTTTTTAAGATTGGGAATAAGTTAAAGCTGTCCACTGTCACTACTCCTATTCAGTATAGTGCTGGAAGTTCTAGCCAGTGCAATAAGGCAGTAGAAAAACATACAAGTACATAGATTGAAAATCAAGAAATAAAACTGTTGCTATTTGCAGATGACTTGATTGTCTGTACAGGAAATTACAAGGAACCTGTACAAAAAAATATAAAATTGCTAAAACTGATGAGTGAGTTCAGCAAGGTCAAAAGATATAAAAGCAATGGTAAAATTATATATCTAAACAGTAACAATGAACATATGGAAAGTGAAGTTAAAAACATCATACCATTTATAATTGCTCCAAAGAAAATGGAATAATTACATATAATTTAACAAATCATATTCAGGAATTCTTTGCTGGAAATTACTAAATGCTGATGAAAGAAATCAAGGAAAACCTAAACAGAGAGACATAGTGTGTTCACAGATTCAAAGACTCAATGAAGTAAAGATGTCAATTCTCCCAAAATCTATCTATACGTTTAAGGCAATTCCTATATAAATCACAGTAAGGGTTTTTTTGCTTTTGTTTTTTTTTTTTTTGGGGGGGGGGGTTTGGGTTTGTGTGTGTGTGTGTTTGTGTGTGTGTGTGTGCAGGCACAGAATAGCTCATTCTACAGTGGAAAGGTATAGGCCCTAGAATAAAAACAATCTTTCCAAAGAAGAAGAATCTAGCTAGAGGAATCCCTTTATTCAATATTAAACTATACTTTATAGCTATAGAAATGAAAAAGACTTTTTGATATTGGCAGAAGGACAGACACACAGATCAATGGAACAGAACAAAGAATACAGAGATAAAACCACACAGATATACTTAAATGGTTTTTGACAAAGGTGCAAAGGCAATTCAATGAAAGTGGGGTAGTCTTTTCAACGGATGAGACTGGGGCAATTGTATATCCATGGACAAGAAACTCAACCTCAGACTAAGCTTCACACTTTATATAAAATTAATTCACAATGAATCATGGACTTAAATGAAAATGTAATATTATACAACTTTTAGAAAAACACATGAGAGAAAATAGTATCTGGGGCCAGACTCTTTAAAGGTCCATGTAAAGAGATTGAAAAGAGAAGCTATAGACTTGGAGAAAACATTTGCAAGTCATGTGTGGTAGGTTGAATAATTTCCCCGACAAAGATATTTGTGTTCTAATCCCAGGAACCTGTGAATGTTACCTTGTATGGCAAAAGAGACTACAGATGTGATGCAGGAAATGAGGACCAATGTAATCAAAGGTTCTTACAAGAGGCACCCAAGAGAGCTAGACAGGATCAAGGCAATGTGATGGTGGAAGTGGATAGTGCAGTAATATCCCAGTGCAAAGAATGCAAGGGCCTAAAAGCTCCAAAAGTCAAGGAATAGACTTCCCCCTGTAGACTCCAGAATGGTTCCTTCTGGAGTCATTTTGGGCTTCTGCCCTTCCAAAATGTAAGATGATGAATTTGTATTAAGTCACTACTTCTGTGGTAATTTGGTATAGCAATAAGAGAAAGACATTTATTAAAAATCCTGTAGATTATATAAAGAAATCTCAATGCTTAAAAAAAGGAAACATCTTAATACTTAATAGTAATCTAACTGGAAAATGGGCAAAAGGCATAAAGAGACATTACACTAAAGAGAATATACAAATGTCAAATAAGCATATGAAAAGCTGGTGAACACCACTAGCCATCAGGGAAATGTAAATTACTAGCACAATGAGATATCAGTATATATTTATCAGAATGGTTTATATATTTTTTAAAAATTTTACACTACCAAATGCTGGCAAACATTCACAGATAATAGGTCACTCATACATTGCTGATAGAAATGCAAAATCTCCACTCTGGAAAACATTTTTGGCAGTTTCTTATAGAAATAAACATGTAGTTACCAAATGACCCAGCAATTGTACCCTTGGTCATTTATCCCAGAGAAATAAAAACTTGTGAGCACACAAAATCCTGTACATGAATGTTTATGGCAGCTTTATTTGTAATAACCAAAAGCTATAATCAGCCCAGATTTCCTTCAACAAATGAAAGGTTGTACAAATTTTAGTGCATACATAGCATGGAATACTACCTAGTGATAAAAAGAAATAAACTATTGATACATGCCACAATTTGGATGCATTTCCAAGGAATTAGCTGAGTAAGGAAAAAAAATCTTACAAGGTTATATATTGAATGATTCAGTATATATAACATTTTTGAAATGAGTAAATTTTAGAATTGCTTGTTCTAGGCTAGGAAGGGGTGGGAAAGGTTGATGTGGTTATAAGAATGAAATACAAGGGATCTTTGTGCTGATGGAGCTTTTCAGTATCTTAGCTGTCTTGGTGGACATACAAACCTAGATGTGATAAAATTGTATATAACATACTTGGAAATATTTCTATAATATTTCTTACAATTACTTGTGATTCTACAATTATTTGAATAAAAACTTCAATTAAAAATGCAACTAGGAAAGTGATAATGAACCCAAACGAATGTCTCTGATTTATTTCTCCTTGGGGAACTAGAATCCCATAATAAATACAAATTCTAATTCCAAGATTTTGAGACATACAATTTCTTCTGTGGCTTTAGCCCTTTTTTGTGTTTACATATTTTACATAATTGTGAAGGAAGTTTGTTTGCCAAGGCTTTGTTGATAATTATCATCAATATCTTGTTTCCATAGGACAGAAAACAAACATACGGGTAGGGAACAAATTGGTGTGCAATTTTTGGTGGCAGTGCCTTAAATGGGAATCAATCCCATTTCTGTCTTAAATTATTTTTTCCTATAATGATCAGATGTCTTGAGGACAAACCATGCTTAAGATCATTTTTATGTTCCATGATGCTTAGCATATTGCTATCTTTGAACATAGTAAATTGCTAAATATATATTTACTGACTCTGTTGCTTACTAACCTATCACATAAGCTATATGGCCATAAAAATACAGTAAAGAAATGAAAACATAAATAGGCATTCTTCATAGAACATTTCATAAATAGCTGTCTTAAATTTTCAGTCATAAATACAAACTTTATTTAGAGTTTACGTGATATAATAAGATAGAACAGGGCAAGGACATTTTGGAAGCAGTAACATCAGTTGGACCACGGCAACATGTCAGACCCCCAAATACACAATTTGAAACTCAAAAGTGAAATAAAATAAGCATCTCTATCTTACAATTGGATACAATGTTTTTAAAGAGGTCCATCCCTTCTTTTTCCTGATAGGCTAGCATACTCAGATTCCTTTCTAAGATTCTTATTAAAAGTTTTGCCTATGGCTTCAAGAAACATTACATGGTAAACATATCCCCATGGAAACTCCCTTCCTAATTTGTTGACATAAACAGGCCTACTTTAGGGACATTTTGGTGACTAAAATAGAAATAAATTGGGTAATTCAATGTACCGTGTATGTTTGTTTTCTGATTTGAATTGTTTGAATAAATAAAACATTGTGAAAATTAATCTATATACATAAGTATATGCTAACTTCCACATTCAAAAAAAAAAAAAAAGGATGTTAGGTTGGTTTGCAAACTGGCTGCCACACACAGAGGTTAAGGAGAAATGAAAGAGGCAGGCCAGCTGAGATCCAAGACGGCAAGTTTAATATGCAAGGGAACTTACCTAGAGGTTTGTCCCTGGTGGCGGCAAGATGAGGAATGAGTAGATCTCCACATTTGCCAGCCAGCATCTTAAAAGTTTATATAGAGACCTTAACAGAATTCAGTCATACATACCATTCAGATAGACCCCCAAACACACTGTTCTCTCAAGGCTGCATCCTTTAAAATGGCTCCCACTGTGGGAATGGCATGCAGAACGTAGGTTTGTAAGTCCAGGGTGGTGAAGAGCCTCTGATTGCCCAGGCCCGGCTCCTTTATCAACTGGTCATCCTGTCCTCTTTATGACCTCCTCCAACAATGTATTTGACTTAGAGTCCTAGAAACAACAACTGAGTACCAAGTGATGGGCAGTCCTAATTTTCTTTTAAATTTTTATCCTAGTGATGGATTACCTCGCTCACAAATTCATGATTGTGAGCACACTCTCTCCTTTTTGTCTCTTTCACACACACACAAACAGAAAATATTTATTTCTATACATGGACATTATATATTGCTTATGATATGAAAACAAGTCAACTGATAACAAAGATTCAGAAGAGAGATACAAGTAAATCTGACTAAATGGGAAAAAAATCTACTGATGCCAACCTGGAGCACACATCTTTGCATGTGGATACAGAGATCTCAAGGATTTTCTGCATCTAAAGACAGACTTAATCACTAAGCAAAATTTATCCTCTTTCATACATTGTTTACTTGCAGGCAGCAAGTTAGAAAGAAAATAAACCACGAAAGAACTGTAGAATTACTTAGAGAATCTATTTTCAAATCCATGGAATGATTGTTAATGACACTATATTTTCACAAGAAAAAGTTAGAATCAGGGAAATCAATTTCACAATTGGTGTTATATTTATTCGTTTCTTAAGTTTTGAAGGCCATTTAATGATGATGCTGAGAACATGCAGTCTATGTAACAAAACATGCAAAAGAGTATTAATTATCTCAACTTGGTCTCATAACTGAAAGCTGAAGGAATTAAACTTTCAGTGAATGCCTTTCCTTGAAAATAGCAAATGCTTAGTAATTTTAGTAATAGAGAACATTATAAAGAAAGATGAAAATGATGTGTATTCAAGTAACATTGTGAGGAAAGTCAGAATGAATTACACACTATGGCAAAAATACATCCAATAATTATTAAGCAATAATCTGCTATAGCATAGTAATTGAGAGTGTGTCTTTTGAGGTCAGGCTGGATTTATATCCCCACTCTCTACTTATTAGCTGTGTGACCCTGTAGAAAGTGCATGGCCATTCTGTTTCTCAGTTTCTTTCTTATAAGATAGGGATAATTTAGTGCCTAATTCATCAGGTTTTTTTGAGGATCATGTAAGATAATCTATGTTTTTTAAAAAACTTAGGCTAGTGTCTGACACATAGCAGACTCCATAAGTGTTAGCTATTATGACATGCCATCGTTTGCCAACAGAGTGAGGCAACAGAAAAGAGAAATCGAAAAGTAAAACTTTCAAGAGGATGCACAAAACATTGCAGAGACAGGCATATAAATAGCCCTGCCAAAAATAAAAAAGAGCTGGGAAATGATTTGGAAGGAGCTAATTACAATGGGATTGTTAAAGAAGATTGTAGAGAAGAACATAATTTGAACTGAGACACGAAATTTGGATTTCAAGGGTTCCTGAAAGTGGGGAGGAATGAAAAAAAAAAGCTTTCCAAGATGGACCTAAAGATGTACAACATCTCAGTGAAAGGTGCTGTTGGGGGAAAAATAAGTAATATGGTGAAGAGAGTTTAAGGATTATGAACAGATGAGGTGAAAGTTGAAGCTGAAATGTAATATTGAGAAGATGTTGCTTTGGATACTCTACTGCGAAATTTTGTTAAAAATACGGTTAAAAAGTGTATACCAATTGTTTACTAAAGGTTCGCTGTCCCATTCTATATCAGAGACCCCATTCCCCATTGATCTGGGGAAGCTGTTGCCAAGTCAGGGACTCTTCATTTTTGTCCAATTGGCATGTAAGTGGAGCTACAAGACTTAATAATGGAATTTGAATGGAAGTGATTTGTGTCACTTCAGTCCAGTATGATTAACAACAGATGTGCTTTCTCTCCCATGTCTTTCCCCGTTCTTATCCTGGAAGGGAAAAATCCTGAAGTCTTGGAAGAAAAGAGTGCTAGAAGATGAAAATAGAAGGAGTCTGTGCTTCTGTTGGCCACTGAGCCTGTGTGTGTGCATTTCATAATAGCTGGTGTTACCCTACCTACACTAATAAAAGTGCTATTAACTATACTCTTGGAGTCCTGGATATTCTAGTAAAAGAGCTCGAACAGCGTCGTAGAAAAAAGCTGGTTGTGACATTAAGGAAAACTGTAGCATCAATAAGCTAAAAGTGGGAAGGCCCCTCAGCAAGCTATTCTACTAATTCTGGCAGAGTTGGGAAGTGCACAACTAGGGAGATGGCATAAGAAGGAAAGAGGGGAACGCTTGCAAAGACAATCAGTGAAGGTAGGACTGACGGGCTTAAGTGACTGAACCTAGAGACTGAACGACTAGAGAGGAAGAAACACTGGAGACTTTGTGTTTCTGTGACCAATAAATAAAAGTCACAAGATGGCAAATTTTGTCTTAATTTATGATATTGGTTCATTAGAACTGCTATAAACAAAGAGATAGGTAAGCCTCAAGAGGCAATGACATCCCCACCACTCAAATATGCATTAATTGGGCAAATGAGCATTCACTAAAGATGTTATACAGGGGCTCTTCAGATGTGGATTCATATAAAAACATAACTTCTTAAATTTATTACAATTCAAATATTTTATAATTAATGATGATGGGCGGTATTCAAGATATTTCAATACTATGTAAGAAAAAAATTCAGGAAAATTTCAAAGAACAGAAATTTATAGACTATAAATACATGTTGCATATCAATTTTGAAACAAATATTTTGTTTTAGTTCAGAATTAATTCAAGAATGACAAAGATATTTCAAATTGCATTTAATAACATGAACATAATCAAAATAATAGAACTTTTTTAAAAATGATGAACAACTATAAAACTTAGATATGGCTGTACAAATTTTCTGGGCTTTTCTGTTGTTATTGTTTTTCTGAAATAATTACCAACAGCATGTTTTGTGACTTCAACCCCGTGCACAGGTAGTATTTTAGAATATAATCTAGCACTTACCATTTCTCTTTACAATCCCTTCCTCATTCTTTACAGGGTCTTTGATTTATCCACATGTGATATTTTATCTGAGGCAGAGCTGCATTGTCTCCACATTGAATAGTGTCAGGAACTTCACAGGTCTGTATGTTATTGTTTCTGGGAGCGCATATTCTGTGTCCACTGCTGATTTGCATAGCATCTGCTGTCACTTTGTGCTTTCTCTGTAGTTTTGGGGTTTTGTTGTTTTTTTTGTTTTGTTTTTTTGTTTTTTTGTTTTGTTTTTTTTTTTGCACACTTGACAGCTGCTTCAATAGCACTTTGCCATTGGATTGGCTGTGATGAGGAGAAGATGTGACATGTTCAGATTCTGATGACACAGCACACTGCAAATTACCCATTGGCAAAATGAAGTCTATTGCTGGCAAATAGTCTCTGGAATTCTGTAATAGGCAATCTGGGCATTGCAGTACTCCAGCTCAGCAGATGCTGTTGTGTATAACAGTTCCATTTTCTAGTAGTCAGAGTGGTAATCAGCCATAGCAAGGTATTCATGACTGCCCACTGTAAACAAACACATCCTTCCCTTACTCCAAGCAACTCTGGTGATTTCATGAGCTTAGCAGGGTAATAGGGGTTATTGGCTTGAGGTATTGTCATCATCTTTATAAATTACGCATTTATAATTCTTTGTTGCCTCACTAGTCGATTATTATGGGCTTTCTCTGGCATTGGCCATATGTTCAATGAGACAAATCATTTTTGAGCTACCAAAAGTATCAGTTTTAATGAAATAACTATATTTTAAATTACGTAATTTCACAATTAAGGTGCAATATAAGCTCATTTTGCTTCAAAGACTAGAGATCCTTCATAGTGATCAAGATGGGATGAGAGAAATCTGTTCTTCTTGGTCCCTAGTTGGAAAGCTTTGAAGCCTTGATATATATTTTAAAATGTTTTGAACCAAAATGGATAAATTGTATTACATCTTTAAATATCTGCTATAAGTTTCTTGAAGACAAGGGAGTTGCCCTACCATACTATATCAAATAAGTATATAATATAAAACATAAATAGAATATTGATTTTACATAAAAAGTAAATTACACAAAAAATGCTCTCTTCCATACCATGACATATTCTGACCCTAACAGTATTCCATTACTAAGTCAGAGATAAAACTTTTAAGCACATATACTGAACTCCAGTTATAGGTTTTTTTCTATGCTAAAGTCTCCTTTGAAATTAATACAGATAAGAATAGCATCAATAAAATCTGGAAAGGTGATATTCATAAAATCAACAGATAACACAACAGAGTTTACAATTTAAAGGATCAGTTTGATTCAGTGGCTTTAATAAATGGTCTTCGTAGGGAGCAAAGTAGAATGTTATGCTCTCCAGATATGCAAATAGCATATAACATTTTCTACTCTAAGTAGCTAAGTTAACAGATTGTTACTGTGAAAACTGATGAAGTTAGTATGATCTACAAGTTAAAACTCTTTCATCTGACTTAAGGTATATAGAGTGATTTACTCCCTTTTTAGAAGACCCGGCACTCAAAATGCCAGTTATTCAGAAATCCAAATTTTGACCACTGTGGCATAAATATTAATTAAAATCCACAAAATAAATTTGCAAAATTTCTTTTGTCACTGTGTTTGATGTATGCAAATAGAATTGTGTTGCTTTTTGTGGAGTACTTACCAGAAAATTGGTTGGACAGAACTAAGTATATCATTGAGAAAATATGAGTTTAAAAGAATAAATATGGGGCACCTGGGTGGCTCACTCGGTTAAGCGGCCGACTTCGGCTCAGGTCATGATCTCACGGTCAGTGAGTTCGAGCCCTGCGTCGGGCTCTGTGCTGACAGCTCGGAGCCTGGAGCCTGCTTTGGATTCTGTGTCTCCCTCTCTCTGACCCTCCCCCGTTCATGCTCTGTCTCTCTCTGTCTCAAAAATAAATAAACGTTAAAAATTAAAAAAAAAAGAATAAATATAATTGCTAGAATCAAGATTCAGAAATATAATACAAGCTCCAAAAAATGTCAGTAAGTTCAGAGGAAAGAATTAACTGCATTTTCTTTGGCAAAACAGATACCCCTTAGTCCACATATTCCAAAAATATTAGGACAGTGATTTTGCTTTCCTCTATTTATTTTTATTTATTTTTTATTTTTTGCTTACTTGTTGGATTTCTGTTTGTGTTTGGGGTAATGATTTTAGTGAATACATTTCTCAGTCAAGGTGATATACCAAGTCAATGATAATTACCTCAGAAATACCAGGTGAGTGTTGATGATTCTATATTAATTCTATATTATATAATTAATATATTATATTATAGTATATATTATATATAGTATATATATACTATATATATAATATATAGTATATATATTATAATTATAATTATATATATAATTATATATATATATATTAGGGAAAATTGTGTATTAGGGAAAACTCAGAGATAATAGAGGGTTATAGAATTTAGCTTCAAGGAGCATTAATAGGATAAGAAGTTTAATTATTGATTTTAGTCAGATATTCATTCTTATTTAGGATTTTATATTGTGTTTGGTTTTATTTGATTTGAGAAATTGGATCAGAGAAATTCCTGCTTTGGTGACACACTAGAATTCAGATATAAGAATTGACTCAGCAAGGTGAAACATAGCATATAGAAGCAATAGAAAATATTTATTCAAATTTTATACAGGTGTAGGGATCTCGAAACCAATTGCAGCCATTATTCTTAAAACTGGAATAATTTATTCTTAAAAACATATGTTAAAAGTGTTGTCATACATGAGACTGTGTCTTCCAGACTCAATGAGGGTGCAGCTGGTTAACTGCTTTAGATAAAATAAAAACAAAATGAAAGTGAACAACAAAAAGGCGGCAGAATGGGGAGTCTTTTAGTCAGCTTTCGAAAAACAAAAACCAGTCATTACTTTTGGCATTCAAAATTTGGAAGCCCTGTGTGAATCCCCACCTCTATTTCTCTGTCTTTAAAAAAATGACATTCTGAAAACAAGACATTATTTCTAAATGCACAAAAATTTTCGGAAGTAAGTTGTGAAATGAGGGACAATATAAACACGCTTCTTCAAATTATAGCACCCCGAATTCCAGCTGAGAACAGTTAAAGATGCTTATAATAGAAAGTTGCCTTGGCTATACAGTTCCATATTTTAATTGTAACTTAAATCACATTTAAAATTTTGAAGTTAGGAAACGTGAAGACGTGGATTCAAAATTCTTTCTACAACATATTACCTGAATTTGAATGAGTAAATTAAACACGAAACCACAGCTTTCTCAATGCTAAAGTAGAAATAATTGTAGAACATACATTTTAGGGTTATTGGATAAATTAAATCATATAATTTATATATAATATCTAGCAGAGTACTGTTATGTAATTATATTGAAAAACCATAAGATATTATTATTAATAGCCTCTAAAGTGAATTAATTCTATGTCTAGATTAGAGTAAAATGTGCAGCTGTATTATAGTGCTTTCTTATGTTAAGTTTCCAGACAAATAAAAGTAGGTCTTGTTCATATTTTATTTATATAACTAATATTTATACCTGAATTCAGCCCTTAGCATTACAATCTTAAAGGTCAACTACATTTCTCAAACGGTAACAATTTATTTAAACCTCTTGAAATTGTTATTAACACTGAACCTATTATCTGAAAGTTTAGCTATTCCAATCTAATGAACCAATCTCTATGTTTTAGCTGATGAAAACATTCAACAAGACAGAGCTAATGAAGGAAAGCCTGTGACTTGTCACTAAAGGGTTCGCCTTAGTCTGGCATGATTCTATGAATTTATCCTTTTTGCAAAGATTTTTAGAAATATGCTATAGATTCAGATATTTGCATTATTATCCAGTATTTCTATACCTTTAATATAAATATAATTAGATGTTTTGACTTATAAATTGGTGATATCATTTTTCACTTTCTATTCTTCAGGTAACCCTTCAAAACACAAATGAAGTTACTTTATGGTTTGTTCACAGTGAACCTCTACTGGTTCTTAGTGTGGATGCTTCTGTATATATATAAATATACATTTATATATATATATGTATACACATTTATATATGTGTATATATATATATACACATATATATATTCATTTTTCCAACAAATATTTATTGAATAACTTTTCTCTGATTTATGCATTTTAGTAAATAATATGATGGGGAAAATATTTGTGAACAAGGAAATTCTGACTTCTGATCTGGAGTTGTGAGTCAAGCAGGAGTTATGAACAAGAAAACAATTATGATGTAATACATTAAATCATGGATCAAATTCATTTTGGCATATAACCTATATTCTGTGTGAGAAAAGGGATTGATAAGTGAATATTTCCTAGAAAAAGTAAAACCGGAATATTTAAGCCAAGATTTGAATGCTGGATAACACTTTGCCTCATGAGAAAAGAAGAATATTTAGCACAAAGGAAATAACATTTACAAAAATAGAAGCAAAGACAATAGGGACTCAAACTGGAATGAGCAGGTTTGCTCTGGCTGGAGCAAAGAGAGCATATATATACCTGTGGAAAGAAAGAGGCTGGAGGGGTGAACCAGCCAGAACATAAAGTATACTGCGGCTCTTCTATCTATAGGTGTTGTATTTAACTTTTCTTGCCCCACCTTTGGAGTACAGAACGAGATTCACACATTTCTATGTCAGAAGCATATTTTTAAATTCCCACTGTGTTTCAGTTTTATTAATGGTTAGGTCATAGTCACAGTCACAAGTTCAGTACATTGGCATATAATGCATTATTTATTCTCTAATTTGTTTATTCATTTATCATTTACATATATTATATATATATATATAGCAGAATTGTGCCCCCACAGTATATACCTTAAAGCCCTAACTCCTAGTTAAAATGAGGCATTTAGGATGGAACCTAGTTCAATCTGACTGATGTCCTTTTAATAAGAGGACATTACAACACACAGAGAGACACCAGGGATGTGGACCACAGAGGAAAATCCACGTGAGGACACAGCAAGAAAGCGGTCATCTGCAAGCCAAGGAGATAGTCTTTCGAAGAAACCAAACTGGCCAATACTTTGATATTGGACTTCTAACCTCCAGGACTCTGAGAAAATGAAATTCTGCTGCTTTAACGTCACCCAGTCCGTGCTCTTTTGTTATGGCTACCCTAGGAAATTAATACAGTGTGTGTGTGTGTGTGTGTGTGTGTGTGTGTGTGTGTTTATATATATTTAATTACATTCTGTTCCCTGCACTGTTCTACTGGTTAAGGATATAAAGAAATAAAACATTATTTATTAAACTCTATGCACCTAAAATATAATATAATATATAATGTTATATTATAATGTTAGATGTCAATTATACCTCAAACAAGGGTCATATAAAAAATCGAGGGAGAGCTATATCAGTAAAACAAAAATTACAAAAAGGGAATGTACAATAATATAGGTATACACATGCTATAAGGCAACTGCATGGGAATTACAACACCATATGAAGAAGTTTCTCGAAGATGGAGATGCACAGGCAAAAGTTTGAAAGATAAATTGGATTTAACAAAATGAAAGGGCTAGTTCTTGGTAAGAAGGTGGGCTTAGCTTTCTGGCTTGCCATGCAAGTATGAAGGAGTATGGATGACTAACCACTTGCAGTAACACAGAGCTGATGGCACAGGTGTTATGTGTAGAGAAGTGGCAGACAGTGACCCCTTCAGTGATCTTGAAAATGAACTCAGTTACCTTTTCCTCTACCTGGGGCTTCATTTCCATGATGCCACTTTTTATCATTTTCAGCATGTTGATTGTTTTCCTTTATGAAAGAAACAAGTTAGTTTACTTAATCTTGTCCATTGCTGTTACCGATGAACTTTATAGGACCTTGCCCAGGCAGTAATTCTAGCCTTTCTTTTCATTCAAAAAGCATATTTGAAACATGGTGATGCTTTTTCCAGGCTTCAGCCTTTTTCCTGACCCTCAGTTCATGCTGAGGTTCTTCCTCTCAGCTTTTAACTTATTTTAATCTGCTCTAAGTTAATGATTAAGGCCTACACCAGCTGTTAAACGCTATCAGTACACATGGTAGCACGAAAACACTTACCATCTCATAGCGGTAACTCTGTGTATTTACTTACCTTTCTTCCCCTCCCCCACATTTGTTTGTCTTTGGATAAGTTCTTCTTTATTAGGTTCTAGCTTTTTTTCCCCAGCAGGTCAATTGTTCTTAAACTTTGGTGTGTATCAAAATCACCTTGAAGTTACTGTTAAAAATGCACATTCTCCTCAAACATTCTAATTCAAAATCTTCAGGGGAGTAGTACATGAAATGGGGAGTTTGCCCTAGTTATTAACTGATCTTCAGGGTGTTTTATTTTTTTAATAAGTACTTGATAGTAAGTATACTAATATCCTTTAATGTGAACACTGTAGCACCATGTTTTCCCCCTGTGTTCTTGAGTCCCCCCCTCATGATCACAGCATAACCGGGTTCGATTTGCAGACTGATGTCATGAAGAACATTTAAGAGAAAGCTCTTAGATCCTTGCCTTTGTAAACCACATACATACACACACTAACTTCTTATGTACACACACTGTGTACTACAATTTATGCTTTGTGGCCAGGACAACGTTTGATGGCAAACATTGAAAGAATAAATCAATTTTCTATATTAGACTCAGTTTTAAATCTATTGAAGGAGTTAAAGGTTTTCCACAGAAATAAACCAGTAGGAGATGTAATAAGGAAAGAGATTTTTAATAAGGAGTTGGCTCACATGACTATGGAGGCCAGCAAATCCAAATTTGTAGAACTGATATCCCAGTTCAAGTCCAAAGACTTGAAGGCTGTTGTAGACGTGGGAAGAGCTGACATCCCAGTTTCAGGCTGTCAGACAGGAAGATTCTTACTTATTTGGTGGACAGTCAGACTTTTGTTCTAGTCAATCTTTCAACTAGTTGAATGAAGTTCACCAACCTGGGGAGCACAATCTTTTTTACTCAGTCAACCAATTTAAATTTTAATCCAATCCAAAAATAGTAACACAGAAACACCCAGAATAATGTTTGACCAAATACCTAGGCAACCTGTGAGTCAGTCAAGTTGACACATAAAACTATTCATCATGGGTCCAGGTCCCATGGGTATAATCTCAAACTCCTGAAGACTTGATCTAGAATTGATTTCTCTGTGTGGTATGAAATGTGATCTCATTTAACTTTTTTCATTTATAGATCCCATCTCCCTTTTCTCCATGTGGATAACTTATTTTCTCAGCACTATTAATTAAATCCTGCATTCTTTCCACACTTCTTTCCCCCTCCCATATAAAAACACTATAATATTTTAAATTTCTGTATATGGTGATCTGTTTTTAGGCCTCTGTTCTATTACATTGATTTCAATTTTTCATCCCTGTACCGTAACATCATGTTTTGATCACTTCTACCTAATAATAATTCTTGACATCTAGGATAAATCTTTTCACAAGTTTCTTTTCCTTTAGGAATTCCCTAGCTAGTCATGGCTTTTTGATGTCCCATATGTTTTAGAATAGGCATGCTATTTTTCATTAACAAAAATCCTATTTGTATTTTGATTAGAATACACTTAATCTATAGATCAATTTGAGGATAATTAACTACTTCATGGCAATTGAATTCCCCTATCCTTGACCAAAGCCAGTCTCTTCACTTATTTCTTTCAATATTTTTATATTTTCTACATAAAGATATTACAAACCTTTTGTTAGATTTATCTCTAGGCATATTATCATTTTGTTTTCATTGAAAATACCTTCTTAAATTCTAGTTATTTTTGAATAATATATGAAAATGCAATTACTGTTTACGTATCAGCTTTATATCTAGAAAACTTGCATAATATTCTTTAAAATTCTAATAATTAGTTGTTTCTCTGGAGGGTGGTGGGGTTATGTAGGTTTGTATGGGTTATACAGGGTAATGTATGCCAATTGTGAAAAATTTGGTTCTTCCTTTCCAATTCTTATAAATTACATGCAATGTGACATTGTCTTTTTATTAGAGTCTAGTCTACTTACATTTATCATTATTACTGACATACATGACTGCTTTTTGTCTTTCTTTTCTAAGAGCCATTAATTCCTTACACATCTTGCAGTGTTACAGCAACTGGCTCTTTAGTGCCTCTTTGGAAGGACTACCTTGTTCAGTGGGTCTTGCATTTAGATTATTGTCTTGAAGGATAAGAGCTTTGACCTTATTATTATATGTGGTTTATCCTATTTTCACTATTCAATGGACTGTCCGATGTCATTTCTTTTTCTTAAATATCTTAGATAGACATTTCAGTTTCTGTTTGCAGAATTTATTCCCAGTTTTTTTTTTTTTTTTAATTTTTTTTTTCAACGTTTATTTATTTTTGGGACAGAGAGAGACAGAGCATGAACGGGGGAGGGGCAGAGAGAGAGGGAGACACAGAATCGGAAACAGGCTCCAGGCTCTGAGGCATCAGCCCAGAGCCCGACGCGGGGCTCGAACTCACGGACTGCGAGATTGTGACCTGGCTGAAGTCGGACGCTTAACTGACTGCGCCCCCCAGGCGCCCCCCAGTTTTGTCCTATTACCTGGATAACTTGAGATAACAAGGTAACTTCTTGGCCTCTCTACCAAAGTGCACTTTTCTGTCTCGAGTCTTTCTAGTTCCCTTTTACTTGCTTTTGGAATTTGGGTCATTAGGAACACAATAGCCCGTGGTTCAAATACATGATATAAAAGTTTAACACAGTCAAGAAGATAGCCTACATCCCTGCCATATTCTTTTCCTCCTGACATGGAGGATCTTCTTTGTTTTCCTACTCTGTACACTGGAGCAGAGTATTTTAGGAAGGACATCATGTTTTCTCCAGCTTCTCCCTCTTACAAAGAGGAAAAGAAATGATGTTAATTAAATGTATTTTCCTGTGGGTTCAGTATGGCTTACTTTTTTGACTCTACCTCTGTTGACCCAGCCTCTGAACAACTAGAGTCAGATTTCCAACATAGTGTTGGCTAAAAAATATTATACCCATGGCAATAACAGAACACAGTAGCCATTTCTGTTTTATCAGAATCAGTAGCCATTTCTGTTTTATCAGAGTCTGCAGTTCTGTCTCAGGAAGAGTTCCATTGAGTGAACAGCAGTACCTCTTCCATTAGCAGGGGCATCCTTAGCTGCCTCTCCTATGTTCTTAGTCTCTGCATCCCTGGAGACATGAGTCTCTGTGGCCTTATGGGTTAATTTGCAGATTGGCCATACCTATCCTGCAATAGTCATTTGATTTGTGTAAGGAGCAACCTAATTGATTATCTAGGCTCTAGGGAGAACTTCTCCCAATTTCCTGAAATCTTCAACTTGGGTACTTGAATTATATCTACCTCCATTCCTACTTTTCAAATTTCACCTGAAGATCCCAATTCAAACCCTGCTCTATTTTGTTGTCTTCGTTCCTAAAAACAAATAATTTTAGCTCAACTTCTTACTCTCACAACTTTTATTTACTAACAGGGACAATTTGGTAGACTATTTGATTTTTTGCAGCAGGTTGAGTTTATTCAGCTGAATTTCAACATTAAGATCCAAGTAATCATTTAATGCAGTATAATGTCATTGTGAATATCTTTCTATATTCTTCTTTGCAGAAGTCACAAGACTTGAGTTCTTTTCTACCTTCTCGTGTGTCAAAACATTTTTGTGTGCTTCTCACCTTATCTTCACACTATAAAATACCCTTTCGAAAACTAGCATACCTAGCCCATAGACATTGAAGCATCTGTGGCTTTTGAAAATATGTGTAACTCCTTATAGTCATAAAATATCTAAACCCCTCACTTGTTTTTTCCTTCTTAGATTCTTACCATATAAAACTTCGGGGCATATTCCCACAAAAATTCATGAATTCCCTTCCTATCTTAGGTACTGCACATTCTGAGTCTATTCAGAAAGTACTTACATAGAGTGTACTCCACTCTACTTAGAGGTCCGAGTCCTATCTCCAGCAGTGTTTGTCACAAATGAAATAAGGCAAGAGCTATGGACTACTCCAGACAGGTACCATTCACTGTCATTTCTCCCCCATAAAGTATTCCAAATCTTACCCATCCACAGTTTCCAGGGTTGTCCCTTTTCTAATACTTCATGAGGGAACTCTAGTAAGTTTACAGTATTACACACATCTGAATTGCCAGCCTAACATCAAATCTCAAATGCAGAGGCTTTCAAAGGTCATAGAACCACCTTCTGAGTTTTTTCTAAAACTTCTTTCTCAGTCAAAGGAGGAGTTCCCAGAGCCATATAAACAGACCGGGTCAATTGACACTGTCCATTTTTTTTGCTGTATGAATCACCTCTTAGGCAGTCAGGCTGGGGAAAGTTCCAGGCTAATGTGTAACACCTTGATATAAGCCAAGTACAGCTGAATATTGTTAACAAAATCCTATGATCCTGCACAACACTTGAAAATAAAATCCCAGCGCCTGGGTGGCTCAGTCAGTTAAGTGTCTGACTTTGGCTCAGGTAATGATCTCGCAGTTCATGAATTCGAGCACCACGTCGGGCTCTGTGCTGACAGCTCAGAGCCTGGAGCCTGCTTTGAGTTGTCTCCTTCTCTCTCTGTCCCTCCCCGACTCGTGCTCTGACTCTCTCTCTCTCTTTCTCTCTCTCAAAAATGAATAAAACGCTAAAAATAAAACAAACAAATTAAAAAAAAAAAAAGACAGAAAAGAAAATCCAAAATTAACTGTGTCTCTCTGCTCCTGGAAATGTAAATAAGAGTAGCTGGGATTTAATTTCTATTTAAATTCTATTTAATAGAATTCTATTCTATTAAATTCTATTTAATATCTTATAGACTATTCTCAAATTTTGATCAGTTGTGCCTGAATTCTAGCTTCTAAGTTCTTCTGGATTCCACTGAGTTAGTTCATTTGGCATATATAATATCACTGACGCATAAATGTTGGTGCCAATTAAACTATACTCATCCATATAGTTTTTAGGAACTTTCCTTGATTCTATAAAACACAAATGAATACCTTTAAGCAATAAGCTCACTAAAATTTTGAGTAAATGGATCTTTTCCACAGTATTACATATAAACCAATTAAAATTGAAGACATTTTTAATGTAAAAGAAAAGGGGAAAAAAAAAAGCCCTAGTCTGTCTCCATGATTTGGATGTTAGTCTTCTACTATGTCGTCCACTCTTCCCATTTCATTGACTCACACAGAACATTTCAGTTTTCTCCACTCCATTTCATATAGTCTTTTGTAGGTCTTGTCTTTCCAGCTACATTTAAATAGTTGGCTCCAGTAATCTATGGACCACCTAGTCCAATTTCTAGAAGTCCCACCCTTAATTGTTGTTCAGACAATTGCAGAGGAAAGAAAGAATCATTATGAACATAAAGTGCATAGGGTTGCATACAGTTTTTGATTTTTAAAAATAATTGCTTTCATTTTGCCTTTTGTTAATTTCTAAGAATATAACATTATATTTACATATTAAACTGGAAGCTACTTTGCTTACATGTCTTTCACCTTTGTTGGCTTGTTTCTTCTTTCTTTTTCATTTGGGTTAAGAGGACGTTCTCTGTCTTCTTTTCTTCTTTCTCCCACTCCTTTCTCCCCTCCATGTCATTATCTCTGACTTTATCACTTTCCTGTCTTCTTTCTTCTTTTTTCTTTCTGCCTTCTTTCCTACGTATCCTTTCTGCCCTGTCTTCATTAAATTTACAAAAAAGAAAAAAAAGTGATTTGCTTCTGGCAAGTTAATTACTGATACCTTTCTGAAGAGAAAATATTCATCACCTAAATTCCTAAGTTGACATTTCGGTTAGTAGTCATACAAATTTATACTATTATCTCCATGTTTCTCACAGATTATAAATTAGACTGGTTCTTTCCTTGGATGTGATTTGACTGTAAAACCTCATACGTTCCAGCAGGGGTTGGAGATAGGGGTGGGAATAGCTTTTTGCCAAAGTGTCATCCCCTTGTGAATTCCAGGATAAAGCTGCCATTTGAAGACACTTCCAATCCTTGATGATCTGCTAGGTCAGATTCCCTCATCAAATTTGTCAGTGTGAGTAGGTCTTTGCTACTGTTATCAGCTTAAATTCCAGCCCTCTCATCACCATTTAACATTTCTCTGGCATGATTTAAATGGATTTTGACGGTATTCCAATATCAGAGAGCATATTCTGCCAGTATAAAACATGTTCAGTAGCTACAATCACAAAACATCTAAATTTATCCAATTTCATTTCTTGGAAGCTTTTTTCCCCTCACCCCACATGCCAAACTAAGTCATTTTTCCTGCCTAGTGGTACAAACAGGCCCCAAAGTATCCAATCTGAAGAAGGTTGAGATTGATTTAATGCCTTCGACTTATTTTTCATTACCTTTGTGATTCTGCATCCTGAAATATTCGCTATAATATTTCATTAGAATTTATATGCTGGTTATACTATAAAGGGTTGTTAAAATATTAGGACTCATGTATCTAACCATTTGCCAGTCATCCAATCTTAACAGATGAAGAAATGCAATGCAGAGAAGATACGAAATTTCCCCCAAATTGTACTTCTAGAGAGTGGCCTAATTGGTTATAGGCATAGATTTCAGGCTCTATTAGTCAACATTAGTGTACATTTTGGGGCAGTTCAGATGTTGTTCTCAGTATGTTAGAGTAGGGATATTGACTATGTATTAGACGACATTCATGCTTGTTGATTACTTACCTGCTCACAAAGAATCTCTTCTATAAATGTATATCCTTGATATTGTACAATCTCTTTGCTACTCACTGTAGAAAATTATTGTACATATTGCAGTCAGTTACTAGATACATACCATTTCTTGGAATAGTTTAATATTAAGTTGAACCTTATGAAATCGGTGAATGAATTTTTTACCTAAAAATTATAACCTAATATTGTTTAATTTAATACTTAGATGACATAGTAAACAGCCTTTGGGACAAAAAAATAATGTCACAATCTGTGCCTTTTTATTTCCTGTTTGAGTGGAGATGGCTGAGAGTGGATAGAGGAAATGTGAATTTCGATCAACTCAAAAGGGAAAAATAATCCCAAGGAAAATATTTCCTTTGTAAATCTTTCAAAAGGGCATGGCAACCAATGGAGAATAGACAAGAATTAAAAGCTAAATGTGGCAAAAGCTTGACGATGTCTCTTTAACAGCTTCACATCAATTCATTTTAGCCTGGATAGCCTGGTGTATTCACTCCTCCATCATGTATTTGTAGCTTCACTGACTCCCAATTCTTGACGTCAGGTATGAGAGCTGGCTCCATTATCTTTAGTTTCCAGGACTATAAAATATCTAATAAACTTAGCAACCAGCATGCCAAGTATATGCAATGCAGCCAGCTGGTGAAGTTTTCTTGAGTATTAAAGTGAAACTTTGCTTTCATTTTGAAAAGAGACTTTGGAATTCTTTCTTTCATATGTAATGTCTCGGTGTTTTGGAACCATTAATCTAAAACTCCTCCTCTTAACCAGGCTTTTCCACGTGTTGCCACAAAAGGGAACCTAAGTCAATAGAGAGACAATTCATTCTTACACTGCTGACTAAAAAGATATGACCATTTCCAGTTTATAAATACTGAGGAGTTACCTACACGTTTAGGACACAGAATCAGAGGATGTGAAGGGTGTTTATAATGTAGAACCAAAGACATGGGGTGCCTTGGGTGGCTCAGTGGTTAAAGAGCCGACTCTTGATTTTGGCTCAGGTCATGATCTCACTGTTTTGTGAGTTTGAGTCCCACCTCAGGCTCTGCACTGACAGTGTGGAGCCTGCTTGGGATTCCCTCTATCTCTGCCCCTCGCCTGCCCGGCTCACTCTCTCCCTGTTTCTCTCAAAATAAATAAATAAACTTAAAAAAAGAAAAACAAAATGGAAAGACAGACTATGTTCTCAGATCCATCTCAGTACCTCCTGTGCTCCATTTTTGGTATGAGTGCATAAATGTTCAAAGGTACCATTTGTGAATGTGGTTTATATTGCTGGTGATCAATATATTGTTTTCTTTACCAATTAATATCCTGATCTCTTTCAAAAATGTTTTAAGAGGACGCTAATTAAACTTGGTGCTTGGATAGGAGACTAAAATAGTCTCCTATAAAACAGTTTAACATGGCTGTGACAATCTGAATTCATAAATTGAGACACACGAGGAGATATTTAAAATCTGTGACCATATGAATTAAATATAGAATATTCAGAATCACATCTTTGTGAGAGAGAAAATGAGGAATAGATTCACAGACAAGAAAGGTGCATAGTCTGACTTCTCCCTTCAACTTTTGGAAATAATAATGACTAAGGAACTTTTTTAAAGTCCTGAAGTTACTTTGTGACTGTCAAGGTTGGAATGTATATTCCATGATTTCTAGTGCCGTATCCTTCTGCAACAGAGATGTAAAATGATCAAGGTAAAATTCCTTCTGATTCACTGAAAGTGCAGGAGGAACAAGTGCTATTCTTCTTCATGGAAAAAGAGTAAGACTGGGGAGAACTGAGTTTTGCAAATGGTGAATTAGGACATTTTCTTGGTGTCCACTGAAGGTGCCCAAAAGGCAATGTAACTGCAAAACTTGCAGGAAGTGACAGTATGTAACTAATAGTCCTGATGCTGGGACATATGGTCTAGAGAAATGAAGACAATGCACCTTTCTGTAGTGTATTTGACAGTGCGAAGAGAGAAATAACAAAGAAAGTATATGGTTCTCTGCAATAGCTGGAGGTTGCAGGAACACGCAAACACCTTGCTCACTGGTATTATAATAAAGGGATCAAAATTTGTAAGGAAGGAAATGTTGAGGATGTCTCTGTTTCTATCATGACTGTGGGACATCATGGGCATGGTTTTTACTGAGTGAAATGACTGAAACTATTTCCTTTAAACTTAAAAAAGAAAACAGATCATTGCAGTTCTAGAAGCAATGTTTAATTCAGCTCGGAAACAAAGAGATTGATGGCAAGGAGTAATCTGGATGCGCAACTCTCAAGAAAGAAAAAAAGATGATGAGGTGAAATTTAGGATTATTTTTAAAAAGAAAGAAAAGACCAGCCCAAAAGTTAGAAAATTGGAGATGCAGACTGTGTGGAAGTGACACTGAGAAATGAGTTGAGCTAAAACCATCCAAATTAAAACCCCTAAAGTAAGAAAAGATAGATTGAAAAAAGGTGGGAAATGATTATTTAAGGCTAAGTTATTATTTATTTGTGGGCACGTGATGACTAAAGGGATTCAAAATGCAACAAATGGCATAGATCTGAGAAGTGACTTCCAAAAGATATTTAAATAATTTAAGGTCCGTGGAGTATATGATATAGATCTGGTAACAATGAAATCCCAAGTCAAGTTGTCCAGAACCCCTAAAGAACTTGTCTAATTGCCTTTCTGTATAATTATGCCACAGAGAAGTGATAGTATCTGGTAGTTTCAGCAACTACACATACATGTACTCCCAGTGGGTATTTGTCTCCAAAGGATAAAAGTATCTGGGGCTATCCTTTCCCAAGAGGTAAATTAGTGTCTTTTCCTACCGCACATCTTAAAATATGCAAAAGAGGGGTGCCTGGGTGGCTCAGTCGGTTAAGCGACTGACTTCGGCTCAGGTCATGATCTCATGGTTCGTAGGTTCGAGCCCCGCGTCGGGCTCTGTGCTGACAGCTCAGAGCCTGGAGCCTGCTTCAGATTCTGTGTCTCCCTCTCTCTCTGCCCCTCCCCCACTTGCACTCTGTCTCAAAAATAAATAAAAAACATTTAAAAAAATTTAAAAAATAAATATGCAAAAGAATTGATAGAACAAAAGTGGTAATTTGGCTCGTAGAAAATTCACTTTTTTTCACATATGTTAATTTTGTCTTGCCTGTTTCTTGACCTTTATGAAACATAAAAAGAAGGATTTTATATTAGAAAATATTTTTATTTTTTATTTATTATTATTATTATTTTAATGTTTATTTTTGAGAGAGAGAGACAGAGCAAGAGTTGGGGAGGGGCAGAGAGAGGGGGAAACACAGAATCTGAAGCAGGTTCCAGGATCTGAGCTGTAAGCACAGAGCCTGACATGGGGCTTGAACCCATGAACCGTGAGATCATGACCTGAGCTGAAGTCAGTAGCTCAACCGACTGAGCCACCCAGGTGCCCCAGAAATATTTTTAAAAATAGATTTTAGTGGGACACCTGGGTGGCTCAGTGGGTTAAACGTCCGACTTCGGCTGAGGTCGTGATCTCACAGTTTGTGAGTTCAAGCCCAGCTTCGGGCTCTGTGCTGACAGCTCACAACCTGGAGCCTGCTTCAGATTCTGTGTCTCCCTCTCTCTCTGCCTCTCCCGGCTCGTACTCTGTCTCTCTGTCTCTCAAGAATAAATAAAACATTAATTTTTTAATAGAATTTAGTGGTTAGTCTTAAATGTTTGTCAACAGGAATTTTGCTTTTTCCCCTCAATCCTAAAGCCTTCAAGAAAGAATTTTTTTACCTTATTAAAAAATTTTTTTTAATGTTTATTTATTTTTGAGAGAGAGAGAGTGCATGAGTGGGGTAGGGGACAGGAGAGAGACACACACACAGAATACAAAACAGGCTTTGGGCTCTGAGCTGTCAGCACAGACAGAGCCTGACACAAGGCTTGAACCCACCAACAGCGAGATCATGACCTAATCTGAAGTCAGATGCTTAACCCACTGAGCCACCCAGACATTTTGCTTTTTTTTTCACTGTAAGGTTATATATAAATCAATGGAAATAGGTAGAAAAGACATGTAACATTTAGAGATTCTGACTCTCCAATCCTTTTTATGTCTTGCTTTTACATCCGAAAGCAGACTAAAGAGGCCCTAAAGAAACACTAGCCACACACTAGTCCTGCTATGAGTCAACAATCTTTGCATGAAGTACTCTATCCAAGAGCTACGGTCTTTTCCTCATTAGAAATGATAAACCGTAATTTGTATGTTTCACATGCATATCTGTGCACTAGTGAATCTTCACATCTCCAGCCCTATCTTCAACCCTGGCATGTTGTGATTTGCACTTTTTCCTACCAGTGTTTCTCAAGGAATGGATTAGGCAATGCTCTCTTTAGCTCTGAAATCTCATGATTCTGAGATTAACTTCACATTTCCCCTGACTCTGTAACAATTTTGCAATATGGCCAGAATGCTTGCTGAAATCCTTACTGTCACATATGAGGTATAGGGAAAGCACAAAGATTTTGACCATTAAGGAGAGAATGAGGCCGGTGATATTCATAGCAAGACAGGAAGGTACCTGTAACATTAACAGAATCAGTTACAGAACCTATTTAGTTAGATATGGCTCTTCCAATTTCTGTCCTTGTGTAATTTTTTTTTCTTGTTTTATTAGGCTTATTCTAGATTTTGTAGGTATTATGATTTAGAGCATTTTCCAACAGAAACCTTATAATCATGAGCTAGATGTCTTTTTCCAATTATCCTAGATGATTTTTTTCGATCCCCTTACTGTTGCCATGCACCACAATTGTTGGTTTGCTTTTTCCCATTTTTTTTTGTCAATATAGTGACAGAATTGCTGCGCAATTTTGTAGAGCTTTATGATTCTAGCCACATATTGTGGGAAAAAAAAGCTCTTCACTATGGGTGGTAGCATTTCTAGCAATTTTATTTATGTTTATCTTTCATTTTAATAATGTTTTTGGCCATTTTTAGGAGAAAAACATCCTTTTAAACATATGTTTTGCTGTCAGGCATTATAGGAGTATTTTCAGGGGTTTTAGTATAAATATGTTCAGGGTAATTTTCACCTAGGAGCATTTGGATAATTTTTACATCCAAAGTAACTTATAAATTCCAAATTAATTCATTGATATTGGCCATATTGTGTTTGACAGCCAAGTTCAATCTTGCTACCTAGATATTAATATCTAGATTTTTATCTCTAATTAAACTACAAGGCTTGCATTGTTAGATATTTTTTAACATATAGAAAGTAGATTATAGAAGAGCTCTGATAGCTAACATGCTCATACTCTCGGACTAGCATTACCCAAAGTGTGCTCTTTATCTTGGATAGTAGTTAATTGAGGGGAAAAGAAGCTGGGAGTGGCAGCAGAAGAGGCATTCAGTAGATCAAGAAGGCTGATAAACACAATGCAAAACTAGGGACTTCTCAAAGTCTTGAAAACGCTAAAATTCATTCTGATAATATCAAAGGGTTTATGATATGACATGTATTCCCAAATAAAACCACAGTATCGCCCCCTTCGATGTAACAGAAAAGTTCATTACGCTCACATTCATAGGAATATATTTTGGAAGACATACTTTTAGACCATTTCTTTACTTAGGTTAGAAATCAACTCCTGCCTAGAAGGTTTACTCATTGTATTTGTTTTTTAACACGAAAAGAGTGCTTCTTGTACATTTACAACTGAATAAGCCTAAACTGTGACTATACCAGTCCTTTCCTTGGATTGCCTTCTTTTACATTTTGCACATTCCGTACCTGCCACCCCAGGCCTCTTCATAAGGAGTCTAAGCCTGTAACATCACCCTGTACTCTGGGCTGTTTCTTACCACAGTCCTTTGCCTCTAACTGCTGAACTATATCAGTATTCTTTGCTTTGCAGTGTAACTCCAGGTTAATGGCTCTCAGATTCTGAAGAAGTTTGTAGAGACTTACAGAGCTCTTTCTCTTCTATACCATTGATGGCTATCAGATGACAAGGGAAGTCACTCTTCCTGTTTGACTCAAGACAGCATTTCTAGTTGGTATTTTAACTTGGAAGTTTGAGGCATGAGTTCCAGTATGTATGTTTATTTGGCTACGTGCAAATAAGTACATCTCTTTAAATCTTTCTATTTGTTCTGCTGTATCTATCTTTAGTCAACACATGTGTATTAGGTACCTATTCTCTATTATTCCTGAGATAGTCGTGGGTGCAATTACTATATTTACTATGGCATCTTGAGTTAGTAAATTCCTAACTGAGATGTGGCTGGGTAGACCAATGAGAGAAAGATTTGGGGAAAAGTGTGGTCTAAGATATTCATTTAAAACATGATTTTTGGAGGGAAAGAGTTAAGCTAGATCTTCTTATGAACTGCTTACAATATAGGATTACAGTTTACCATATAGGATTACAGGATTATTTAGCTAGTAGACTAAACAAAAACTAAGGAAATTAGTAAAGAAGTGCCACCAAGAAAAGTATCTGGAAGGCATTTGATGCTTCTAAAGAAGCATTATAATATTCCTGATGAGAAGAATCAGAAGTTCATTGAATTCTCACTATTTATTTTATTATCACTATTTTTTCATTTAAAATTATGTAAGTGTAAGTGTGTTTGCTTTATTGGGTTGTTGTAACAAAAACATCACAAACTGGGTGGCTTAAAACTACAAAATTTTAATAAAATTATTAATATTTATGGAAACTTACAGAAGTTTATTCTTTCACAGTTCTGGGGACTAGAAATCTGAGATCACAGTGTTGACAGGACTGTGCCTTCTCTGAGGTTATAGGGAAGAATCTGTCCATGTGTCTCTCCCTTAGCTTCTGGTGACTTCTGACAATAGTTAGTGTCCCATGGCTTTAGCTTCATCACCCCACTTTCTGCCTTCATCTTCATATGGCCCCCTGTCTCTGCACTATTCAACCTGCTATAAGTGTGGCATGTTTTAATAAAAGATTAAAAAATAAGTGCCAGTGAAATAGAGTTAGTAGAAATTTGGTAGGAATATTTTGGGTCAATAGAATGATGTCTCTTATAATCATTTCATCTATCCATAGTTTTGCTTCTGATCCCAAAAGGAGAATATTCTTTTTCAATATAATTATACGTATGTTACTTATATTTAACCTTCCACTCTGTCTCTAGAATTAAAGCTCCAGACAGGAGGGATTTTTTTTTCTTTTTCAAAACCAACAAACTCAGAAAGTATTCTACACATTATGATGGAATAAATTAGTTAAATTAATTACACAAAATATCAAATGATGTTGCATTACTT
The DNA here is from genome assembly GCF_018350155.1 of Leopardus geoffroyi. Taxonomy (NCBI): domain Eukaryota; kingdom Metazoa; phylum Chordata; class Mammalia; order Carnivora; family Felidae; genus Leopardus; species Leopardus geoffroyi. Next base: position 118,376,075 of record NC_059327.1, read on the forward strand.
CTATTCCTATTTTATTCTTTTTACTCTCATATTTCTTTAATGTGACCTTTGTTTTATATTCTGCCACATGAGATATGTTGTATTTGCTTTATCTTCCGTTGTACTTTGGAAAGTAACTTTAAGTGTTCCTTTAAAAAGCTGAAATAGGGCAACTGGGTGGCTCAGTTGGTTGGGCATCCAACTTCAGCTCAGGTCATGATCTCACGGTCAGGGAGTTTGAGCCCCGCATCTGGCTCTGTGCTGACAGCTAGGAGCCTGGAGCCTGCTTCAGGTTCTGTGTCTCCGTCTCTCTCTGACCCTCCCCCACTTGCACTCTGTTTCTCTCTCTTAAAAATATTAACATTACAAAAATTTAATTGAAGAAGTTGAAATAAATTTTCCAGAATTAAATAATAAAATTTTACTATCCCCCATGAAAGAGGAAGAATTAATGTTCCTGTTTTCTCCAAATTCTCAGGCTTTCTTAATTTATTCTAGGAAAATTATTTAAATTGTTATTATGATTATATTAATATAATCTAAGAGATATGATTGTATTTAAATAATTACTACAATCTTCTGCAGTTAATTTGAGAGCTAGAGTTGCAACAACTATTTAGATTTACATCTGAAGAGTTAACTAGTACTAGCATTCACCATTTCCTATTCTACAGAACTCCTGCTTACTTGAGTCTTTAATTTTTTTATTGATCACTTGGTAGACTAGAAATAAATTTTCCAAAAAATCAAAGACCAGAATTAATATTCTCTAACAACATATTCAAAAAAAGTAACACAGGAATTTACCATATTTGTAAACAACTTTCTGTAAATTTTCAAAGCTATGCATGACAACTTGGCTGAGTATAGAATTTTATAATCAGAGTCCTTCCTTGAGCCTTGAGGGTCAAATAATTTTATATGAAATTAACTCTTATTTGTGAAGTCTAATAGAAGCCTTTTTTTAAAGTAGATTTTTTTCTGCTTTGGATATTTGGTTGTCTTTTTTCTTTATCTACCAAACTGAACAATTATGGCTAGCATATGTGTGATTTTGTCTTTTAATAGTTTTTTTTTTTTTCTTTTTCAGGAATGTAATAGGCTTTTTATAAAATTTTTATTTAGGAAATATTTCAGTCTTATTTTTAAATTATCTTTTTATTATAATAATTCTTATATAATTTCCTATTATAATTTAATTATTTATTATCTATATTTATATCTATGAGTTTCCTTTAATACATGTGGTTTTGATTTATTTTACACTCTAAAATAACTTCTCTCTTTATTTAGGAACGCAGTTTTCATTTCTAAAAAATCCTCTCTGATTTTCCTTGTCAATAGAATAACACCACCACCATAACAGCAAAGCAATATTGACTTTTTTTCTCATTATTAAATTTATATGGTAAGAACGAGTTCTTTAATCACTGTATCCGATGGCTCTTTATTCACATTGGTAGGCAGCTTTGCCTAACAACATCTCATCTCTTATTACTTCTCTCTCCTTGTTGTACAGATTATATATCTTAAGGTCATTTTTTTCCCTATCATGTTAAGCTCCTAAAGTAGATGTTGCCCTTTTTTTTCTTTTCGCTAAAATCAGTTTTTAAAATACACTTTTCCTGTGTATTATCTTCGTAAAAGTAACTTCTCTTGAATTGTATTTGGTTTTTACACATTATTCCTGTATGTGTGTTTGTGTGTGTATTTCTGAGAATTGATACTAGAACGAGATGAGATGGTCTGGATCCCACCTGATAGAGTGCGTGAAATACCATTAGTAAACACAAAGAAATGTCCTTTTCAAACAAGAAGGAAGAAAGGAAAGAAAGAAAAGAAGAGGAAAGAGAAGGAGGGAGGGAAGAAGGAAAGGTTAAACTTTGAATTCATTACATTAATTCCAATGGCCATGTCATTCTCAATACACCATGCAGTCTCATGTGATGTCTTTAAGAACTAAAATTATATTGGGGCGCTTGGGTGGCTCAGTCAGTTAAGCGTCTGACTTCAGCTCAGGTCATGATCTTATGGCTTGTGGGTTCGAGCCCCGTATGGCGCTCTGTGATAATAGCTCAGAGCCTGAAGCCTGCTTCAGATTCTGTGTCTCCCTCTCCTGCTCATTCTCTCATTCTCTCTCTCTCTCTCTCTGTCTCTCTCTCTCAAAAATAAATAAACATTAAAAAATTTAAAAAAAGATCTAAAATTGTATATATTTTTTGCATTGGAAGAAATTCCAGATGACAGTATCATAGACTCAGTGTGAATATTTTCACAATATATATTCTTGCACCTCTCTCCTCATTAGCTTCATCTATTCCTTCTAAATTAGCATCAGAGAAAACTAACCTTGGGATGAAATAGTGTTATCTTCCTACTCATCTTGCTCCCTATAACCTTGAAAATCAGTGTTTAGAGAAACCGTATAACCTGCCTCTTTCTACTGTTTGCAGCTTGAGATTTCAAAGTGATGACTTTTCCCAGGGTATAACATTTACCCTTTATCTGTCTCTCCTAGGTTGAGCAATTGTATTAGACCAGCAGCAAAGAGACATGATCTACCTACCACTCCTTAGACAACATTATCCAGACCAAGCAACCCTACGTGTCTGTGCAGATGGGAACACAATTTAAGAAAAAAAAAATCTTCAAATGGAAGATAGACTCTTAAAGAAAAAAAGTATCTCGCTATGCATTAGACTTCAAGTAATTAGGAAGTTTAGCTTTCAGAGATTCCAAAATCAATGTTTTCTCCATATATTTTTAGCTACTGGAAGAAAAAAGTAACAGGGAATCTATGTTAACAAAATAATGAATAAGGACATTTGTTTCAGATCAATAAATATAAAAGTCTAAAATAACAGTTATTTTTAAGAAATCCAAATTCTTTAATAATAACATTCCAACTGTAAGAAGCTAGGTTTATATGAAAAACTGCTATATTTTCAGGGCAATTGCTCAAATAAATTTAAATATTTAAAATAAAAATTCCTGTAGAATAGAGAATTTGATTAGAAAAGTACTTTTGCTTAAATGCATCCTTTTTTTCTTCCCTTTTTAAGGGAGGGTTTTCTTTAGCATTGGAAAAATATATTCTGATTTTAAAATACTGCATTAAGAAAATAAACTCAAAATATATTTCATATATTTATTCACATGCTGTCCAGAGCTGAAACTATTGAGCAATAATAGAATAGCTAAATATTTCTTTCTTCTCTTTAATGCTAGAACTCTGCTTCACTGGCAACCTTCAAAGGAAGAAAAGAAAGGAATTAATTTATTAAGCTTTTACTGAATACTACAGTAGAAAATGAGTATGTTGAAAAGCAAAATAACATTGTGAAATTGGCAGTGTTATTATTTCCATTTTACAAATACTGAAACAAAAGAAGAAAAAGTTGAATAATTGAAAAACTCGACCAAAGATCATTTAACCAGGAAGTTGTGAAATGAGATAAAGACTAACATCTTCCTGAACTGAAATCAATTACCTAAAACAAACAAAATCCAAAAGCCATTAAAAAAATAACAAAGAAAAAACATGCAAGAAATTCTTCTCCCATAATTCTTTTCAAGATATTCTCCTAAGTATACATAGGCCCTAAAACAGTTTTATAATAATAAATACATATAATAAATATATCTATAATAATTATGTATTCTCTGATTTTTGCCTATAATCATAGCAAGAAAAATTTTAATTTCATTTCATTTTAATTTAAGTGGAATAAAATAAATGAATAATTACAATAAAAAAGGGGGAAAACCATAAAATAAAAAAGTCTCTAAAGAGAATAGTTTCACCTGTGGGTGTAGGATAATATGTTGGCAGAGGGAAAGGTAGGGGACCAAGAGTTACTTTGTAATACAAGTTCTTCCCAAGATCTTCTGTCTTGTTTAAGAAGAAAAGAAAATATACTAAAATAAGGCATATAGGAATTAAATTAGGCATTAACACAGCTACAAATTGCATACTATATTTCTAAGGCCAAGAAATTAATTTTTTAGATGTTTTCATCATTTCAGTTTATCTTTAATTTTACTGTAATTTTGTTAACTCCAGTGATGGAAGATTGGTATATTTATTAGAACAAATCACTGCATGTGAAAACAAAAATGTAATGTATAGAATAGAATAGAAATAGATGTATATCACATTACTATGAGTAAAATTAAGACAATAACTTGAAAGTAGAAAATTGATATTTGAACAACATATAAACTATTCTATTTTCTAAACAAGAAAACACGTTTTTTCCAATTAGTATATCATTTAATATAAAGGTATTTCTAAATCAAAAACAAAACGTGTATAGCTATTATATCTTTCTAATTAACTGACCCTTTATTAGATGAAATATTTCTCTTTCTCTAATAAAAATGTGTTTTTCCAATGTCCATTTTGTCTGATATTAATATGGGCACTCCAGTTTTCTTACAGCTTTTGATTTTGTGGTATATCTTTTTTTACCTTTTAGAGAACATGTATCGTTGATCCTTGAACAATAGAGGGGTTAGGGTTGCTGACCCTTGCACAGTCAAAAATCCATGTATATCTTTTAACTCCCCAAAAACTTAACTATTAATCACTGTTGACCAAAAGCCTTAACAATTACACAGTTGATTAACAAATAGTATGTATGTACGGTATTATACACTGTATTATTCCAAAAAGTAAGCTAGAGAAAAGAAAATGTTATCAAGAAAATCATGAGGAATGTGGTGCCTGGGTGGCTCAGTCGGTTAAGCATCCAGTCCTTCATTTCTGCTCAGATCATCATTCATTATCTCACAGTTTGAGTTTGAGCCCTGCATCGAGTTCTGCTTAGGATATTCTCTCTCATTCTCTCTCTCTCTCTCTCTCTCTCTCTCCCCTTCCCTCGTACATGTTCTACTTATCTCTCTCTCAAAAAGTGAATAAATAAACTTTTTTTAAAAAAGAAAAGAAAATCATAAGGAAGATAAAATACACTTACAGTACTTTACTGTATTCATTAAAAATAAATTGCATGTAAGTGGCCCCACACAATTTAAACCTGTGTTGTTCAGGGGTCAACTGTAGTTGGATTTTTGCTTTCATATCCAATCTGCAATCTCTACATTTTTGTTAGAGTATTTACACTATTTATATTTAATACAATTTTTGTGTGTTTTTTTTTCTCATTTACCATTTTACTATTTATTTTCTGTAAGTCTCTTGTCTTTTTCATTTTTTTATATCTATCTAAATTCTTTAGTGCTAAATATTTTTACATATCATTTAAATTCTTTGGGGTTTTTTTCCTTGTTTTGAGTTTTTTGTTTTTTTTTTTTTTTTTTTTTGTAGTTGCTCTGGAGATTACACTATGTATTCTAATTTGTTACAATATTCTTCAGAGTAATACTAACTTACTCTAACTTAATACTAACTTAATTCTGATAAAATATAATAACTTTGCTGCAGTATAGTTCCATTTCCTCCTTTACACTATTATTATCACATGTTCGGTCTCTATATTTTGTAATATAATATAGTGTTACTTTAGTTACTTATACAATCTGATGTCCTTTTAAAAAATAAAAAGATGGGGCGCCTGGGTGGCGCAGTCGGTTAAGCGTCCGACTTCAGCCAGGTCACGATCTCGCGGTCCGTGAGTTCGAGCCCCGCGTCGGGCTCTGGGCTGATGGCTCAGAGCCTGGAGCCTGTTTCCGATTCTGTGTCTCCCTCTCTCTCTGCCCCTTCCCCGTTCATGCTCTGCCTCTCTCTGTCCCAAAAATAAATAAACGTTGAAAAAAAAATAAAATAAAATAAAAAGAAATGATAAAAATGCATTTGTAAAATCTTTTATGTTAGCTCATAGTGATCATTTATGATATTCATCATTTCTTCCAGAGGATTCTAGTGACCCTCAGGTGTCATTTCCTTTCAGCCTGCAGGACTTTCTCCAGTATTTACTGCAGGCAAGCCTATTTAACAACAAATATCCCCAGTCTTTGCATTCTTGGAATGTCTTTATTTTGCCTCGTGTTGAAAGAATAGATTTGCTGGATATAGAATACTTGACTAACTGTTTTTATTTTTTATTTTGTTTTTTCTTTTTGTACTTTTACCATGTCATTCCACTGCTTTCTAGACTCCATTTAATTCTGATGGTAAATCAGCCATTTTATTAATTTCATTGATGCACTCCTATACAAAATGAGTTGTTTTTGTCTTGGCTGTCCTCAAGATTTTCTTTTTGTATTTGGATTTAAAAGAATAGATTATATGTACCTTGTTGTGACTGCTTTTTGTACTTGTCCTAATGATATTTGTTGATTAATATTTATCATCAAATTTGGGATGTCTTTGTCCGTTATTTTTTCACTGATTTTTTTCTTCTGCCATCTGGAATATGCTGTGGAACCTCTTTTCACATGTGTTTTTTCAGTTCATTTTTTGTACTCTTTAACTTCCGAATTGCTACCACCTATCTATCTATCACCTATGTACTAGATTATATATTGTAGCAACTCTAGATTTTTGTATTTTGTCTCAAGTGGTAGTTGTTATTATTTTACTATTTCCTTATTCTTGTTTTTGGAACTTTCCCAGACATAATCTGTGATATCTGTCTCCATTGTAGTGTGCGGCTACTCATTTCTCTTCCGATTTGTTTGTTTGTTTGTTTTAATGTGGCTTCCTAGATGCTTCTGTGTCTATGTAATTTAGTGATTATCCAATGATTGCATGGAAGTTGAATGTAAGGTTTCTGTTCTCTGCAGATAGATCTGTTTGTGAGTAGGGGAAAACATTCAATGATCAGGCCATTTTCAAGTTGCCTAAATTTTACCTTTCCCTCTGATCACTTTCAAGACTTCTACACATGTGCATGTGGTCAGGAGCGTTTGAATGCCTTGAACCTACTCTAATGTCAGGTGGACACATGCACAGCTTCAGCTAGAAACATGCTTGGCCCAATCTCTTCCAGAGTCTAAGGCTAGTGGAGCCAAGCAATTGACTCTCACCTGTTTGCCTGCCTTCAAGTCACTTCTAATAATGCTGTTGGAAGGGGGATATCACCCAAAATTCCAAAGAGAAAAATTGAATCCTCACAGCTTTGCAGACCTGACGTAAACACCACACTGAACTGAGGGAATAGTACAAAGTTCAGAAGTTTTGCAACCATAAATATTTCTCCATTTTTATGCCTTTGGCTAATTTCCAGAGCAATGAAATAATAGCTTTTGTCAATTTTGTGACAATAAAATCTCTCTTTGGAGAGAAGTCTTGCTGATCTTCTCAGTCATAGCAAGTAGTCTTGAATTTTTTTTAATTTGTCTCCATTTTGCAACAAAATGACCGAAAAACAAAACTTAATCCAAATTATCTCTTTACAGGGGAAGGTGGGAGGTTGCAGAGACAGAATTATTTATATAATGTAGCACAGTTTTGTTGTTGTCCCAACATGTCAATGATGGAAATAAATTTTAAATTCTAGATGCCCACCTTATACAAATAGCGTGAATATAAACTTTGCTGCAAATTCATGACAAAATGGAAAGGGAAAAGTTGGCATATGCAAGGAATATTGTAAAAAATGTGGAGAAGTTGAGGTTCAGAGTTAAAGATTCAAATATTGAATCTAGATAATTTATGTGCAAGAAAATGTTGAAGATTGTCTATACTCATAAAAATAGAAATTTATGCATTGGAACACAAGGGTGTTATAGCAATCACTGAGAGAAAACAGGAAATGGGAACTAAAGGGCAAAGAAAGATGAAATGTGGAAATTATACTCAGTAAGCCACTAGTAATAGTGACTATGCACGTTTTGAAAAGCAATGACAGCCACTTTCCAAGAAAAAATATTGTTGAAAGTATACGGCCGTATTTGATTCTGATTGTGCCATAGTGAATGACTTTTAGAGAGAGTCGGCAACGACTGGAAAAAGATGTAAAGAAAGGATTTAAGGGTAGATGTGAAATCTAATGCTATCTAAGAAGAATAAATAGTATTGCCCGCCAAAGACTAAGATAGCAGTGATGCTGAAACAAATAAACATATAAAATGTTCAGAACGGGAATTGAATTAATGAAAGAAAGAAGAAACTGGCTGAGAAAACCTCATGTGTGACTATTTTTTTTTAACTTCTCAACGAGAATAAACGTAAATATGTGTAAGAAAAAGTTATAACAAAATATTTGAAATCTTACCTAGAAGTCTCGGAAATGACACAAACTAAAGTGAAAAAAAATTTTACTTATACTTGAATTGGCATGCAGGGAAAGAAAACAATATGGCTTTGGGAGGTTTCTTCCAGGATTATGGTTCTATAGTATATATACAGATGATTAGGATACTCAAGTGTCACATTACCATTTGAATCAACATAACACATATATAAAGTATATCTTTGAAACATACCAACTATTCACTGAAGAAAGCGGATTGAGGGATTACAGCCTTACAAAGGATTATTGAGAAATCGGAAAACAAAAGCAGAAATGTTTAGGCCTATAATGACATTAGGATCGATTTGTAGATAATATCAACTAAAGAATAATTTTCTCATGTAACATGGGTATGCCATAAATATCTTTGAAATTCTTATATTAGCTAAACAAATAGTAAAGGTGGGAAGTGGGCTTCCTAAACTCTGCATATATCATTAGTACTCTTATTATTTCTTGAAAATGGCTGTAAGCTATTATGAAATTCTCTCTCTCCAGTCCAAACTAAAACACTATTCACTGGATATGGAATTCCAGAAGAGCTGCTAAGTGATAATGGAGTCCAATTTATGTCACCGAAGCTCCAAAGCTTTCGTAGCTCAAATAGAGTGAAACACATTCATTTTGCACTATACAAGCTAGCCGCTAATGGCCTCATCCAGCACTTTGGACAGTTGCTCATGTAAGCACTTTTTGCTTGAAAGTGAGGAGGCTGTCCAGTGCAACAGCAGCTGCCTACTGCTCAGTTGGCCTTCTGCTGTGTCGAGCGTGTTCACCTATCATTAGGTTAACTTCCCACTCTGCTACTTCTGGTCAAAGGCAAGCACTGAGTTTTATGACCTCAGAGAACCAGAGAGACCAACAAGATCTTTCAGGGCAAGAAATGAAATGGTATTAAGGAAATGGGCCAGTGAGAACACATTTTTAAGCTGCTCCTTTAATATTTGTTGTTCTTTGTGCCTGGGGGAAAATATGGCTGTTTCATGATGATAAAAAGTGAAGGGATAAATGAAGAGATGCAAAGGAGATGCAAACAAAGGAAAGAACATATTTTCATAATAATGGATACCCATTTTCTTATCTGGTACTTGCAGATATCAGTAAACTGTACGAGTAGTTTAGAGTTGAAATGCCTTACCTCAGCATGAGATGGTGGATAGGACTCCAAATGAGGTTAATAGAATTTACCTAGAGGGAGTAGCTTATGATTCATTAGGATATGTAAAAAATCTTGAAAGTTTTATTTTCTTCCATTTTTATCCTATTCTTTTTCATTTCTTTTGTTTTTAAATGAAATGTATAAACTGAATTAACGTAATAGCACCTGCATATATCTTATAAATAAATAAATAAATATACATGCATTAAGGATAAACACTGAATTCGATTTTTACTTATAAAGATGTGAAAACAATGGAGATTATCAATCTAGTGGAATGATCTATGGGATCATGATCAGAAGACTCAAGTCCTGGTACCAGCACTGCCTTGATTCATTCAGTAATCTTGGTCTCATTATTACATTTGTTGCACTTCAGATGCTTTATCTCCGAAGCAAGGAAAATAAATATCTTCCTCTTACATTTTCTTATGTTGCTATTGTTGTTGTAAAAGCATAATGATATAAATCATGAGGAGTGTTTTAAAAAGTTATGAGAAATATAAAATACATATACGTTAATTTTGAATGGATTTTCTACTTATAAAATATGGCTTTAAGTTGACTTGTATGTGAATTAATTATTCATTCATTTTATTTATTTAAAGGGAATTATAAGTCTTCCAATCAACTATAAAAGATATAACATTAGCTGAGGTACACTGACACATGATTCCAGATATAAGAGGATGTCAAAAAGTCAAAGTAAGGCAAATGGGATATTTGTCCTAACATATAAGGGAAAATTAGAGACAGAAGACTAGTTTCAAAATGAAGCTTAAAGAAGGTAGATTGACAAGGAAAATAATTTTTAAAAGGATTTGTTTCAGAAGAATGGCCTATCCTGATGGTTTTTGGTAAAGTGGATAAAATGTTTTGGTAATCAGGATAAGATAAACCAGGCCTCTCAGTACCTTGTGGCTCTTAGCAGAGTAGTGAGTAGTAATGAGGTTTGAATATAGATGTCTCAGCAGGGCTTTGAATGAGTGAGAAAATAAACTTAGTACAAATCGTATAAAAAGGTACAGTCCACTTCTACTTTATGTTTAGTTTTATGCTTTGATTTAATGGAAGTTAATTAATCCTAAGCTTATGATCAATAAAATGATCAACATCTTTATCCTTTTAGAAATAATATTGTGATTATATAACATTTGGATGGTAACTTTTTGTTCTGTAAGTAGTAGTCTAATTCTAAATCACTAAGTCAGAGTAGTTTTTCAGGGAAGGAGAAAGTCATAACCTAAAAAGAACAACTAACAAGGTCTACTAGAATGTGTACCCACTCACCAAAACTGAAAAATTAAATGCTATCATAATTCTTAATAAACAGAAGCTATCTCCCTTTGTATTCTGAAAATAATTTTAAAGCATTTTTAATGCATTTAAAGCATTTTATTTTTGAGAGAGTGAGAGAACATGAGCAAGGGAAAGGCAGAGAGAGAGGGAGACAGAGAATCCCAAGCAGGATCCGTGCTGTCAGTGCAGAACCCGATGAGGGGCTCTAACTTAAGAACCGTGAGATCATGACCTGAGTCAAAAAAAAGAATTGGCCGCTTACCAAATGAGCCACTCAGGCACCCTGGAAATAATTTTAAAATAGTGAATAAATTACTCACACGATCAATGACTCTCAGGGTTTTATTACGTGTCCACAATGTTTAAGGCAATGTCTTAGGATAGGAGTGCACAAAAAGAAACAGTATGCATATGAGGAACTTCTGTTCTAAAGTAAACCTGGCATTTGAATTCTCCTTTTTCTCTGCTTTGTAGTAGTTTACATAGCATTAGTATTGTCTGTTCCTTGAAAATTTAAAATGACTTACTTAAAAAACTGGCCTTGGAAATATATTTGATGATGTGTATCTATTTCTGTATTATTTTCTTTGGGCACATAGTTAGTTATAATTAGCTCTCCAACATTTGGTCATTACGCAGTTTCACATTCTCACTATTATAAAAAGGATGGAGTTGCTATAATTGATTGAAAACAAATTAGAAATGAAAAATCATAAATCTGCAAAATGAAATTAGAAATATTGAAAGATATAAAGGGTAATCCTTACAGATGCCTGAAGGGGAGCTGCAAACTCTCTGGTGAACATGTCCAACTTAGGCTTAAAATCCAGAAAATGACATCTTCATTTCTAGCAAAGACCGCCATCCGTTATGTAAAACTTTGGTCTACATAAAATCTCATGAGGAATTTTGAATTGCTAAAATAAAGGCACCTTTGTCTATCTGATTACGATTTCTGTACCTTCAATCTGTGAACACTTGTGGCAGGGACTGCCAATTGCCTTTGCCAAAATTCATTCCCCTTTCCATGGATACAAATAGGTAATGTGATGGAGTACATGGGTATCGAGGTAACCATAGTATTTCCAATCTCCATACTTGCCAGGTAGGTCACATGTCCAATTCTGGCCAATGGTATATGATCAGGATTGAAGTGTGCATCCTCTGAATCATACATTTAAAAGTAAAGAAGCATGCAGGGGCATCTGGGTGGCTCAGTCTGTTAAGCATCCGACTTCAGCTCAGGTCATGATCAGCTGTGCCACCAGCTCAGAGCCTGGAACCTGCTTTGGATTCTGTGTCTCACTCTCTCTCTGTCCCTCCCCTGCTTGTGCTCTGTCTCTCTCTGTCTCTCAAAAAGAAACGTTTTAAAAAATTGTTCTTAAAAGTAAAGTTGCATACAAATTCTTCTTTCTTTTTGCTATGGGCTGTAAGGTGGACATGGTGACCAATTTCAACGAAACTGATGAGGTAATAGCCTGAGGATGTCACAGCCAAAGAAGTGGAAGGCTTTTCCATCTCTGACACCTCTGGGTACTTTTGCCATACCTAAATCACCTGCCTGGAGAGTTTCATCACAGAGAAATCAATTCATGTTTATCTCATTTAAGCACTCTTCCTCAGGATAACTTGTCACCATGGCCTACCCTGTAACCCAATATAACTTTTGATGAAGATAGCCTGGGAGACATATAAGAACACTTTAGTTTTAATAAAATGAAGAATGGGGTTTCCTACAGAGTTGCCAGGACATTGGAAAATTGGCTATTTTCTTGTTTTTCCACAGTAGCCAACCAAGGGTCAACAACATTTCAGAATTAGAAATACCAACAGTTTGTTCCAGGCAACATTTCTATTAACTTAGATGCATGCTAACTGGAATTATTATTTAGTACAATAGAATAGAAAATACATGGTGACAATAATGTTTTTTAGGCTTGTCCAGAAGTGTCGACCATCCATTATCTACATTAGACTGTGTTATTTAAAATTAATTTGAAGAAAGTCTCAGTCATTTCTCTGCCTCATTCCCTTGTAGGTCCCTCTCAACATCTTGCTGGGAGTTTTTTTGTTTTGTTTTGTTTTTTACCACATTTTTGTACATTTTAAAAATAAGAACTTTCTACAGCACAGGTGTTATAGACTTCACTAATAGTGTATTATAAAGGTCTTCTCAGGATACACGAACTTCTAAATGCAAAAGCAAGTTTTATTCACTGCCATTCTATATCAGATGTGGAAATACTGTTAGGATGGAACATTGTAAAATTGTTTATTATCAGGAAGTAAATAAACCATAGTGTAAGTATGGGAGGTATTGTTAATGCATTTGATATAGAACAATTTGCTTAACTTCTGCTTTGACTTTCTGATTTCCTATAATGTGGTGTCCACGTTATCTCACCACCCGTGACTTTTAGTGTAAAATCCCAGTAAAATTTGTTAAATGTTAGCCACTATTGAATGAGATTTAATAACATGGTAGGAGTCACTGTCCTCTTTACCATAATTATTATTTAAAAAGTGTCCTTTTTCAGGTGTTCTTTATTTGGATTATAACATTCTTTCATTTGAAGCTCTCTATTTGCAGGATAATGCCAGTTTCTTCCAGGAAATAATAATAACATTATCCAGCTGAAGAGGTTCTAGGCTTTTATTTAGTAGTTTGGCATTGGTGTGGCTTTTAAGAAGTCTTTCAGTTTCTTGATACTAAAATCCCTCTAACAGCCACGTTTACTTTCCTTTCAGAACCTTCACTAGTACATGCACTGCTACACAAAACAAGAATTTGAGGCAGGATTTCTGATGGTTAAATGGAAAAGTGACAAGGACCGGTGTAGTTCCAGTCTGTGGAAATCTTTCTGGCAGGCTGTAGGCTCAGAGGCAAATGTTGTGAGCCTATCACCAGGGAGCTGCCCCCTGGTGGATTGCATCAGAGAATTCTGATTTATCTGTGATTTCAAGAACGGATTTCCTCCACTCCCTAACATTAGTCAAATTTGAATTTTTGTGTATCCTGGAGCTGATAATATTAATTGTAGTCTACGGCATTGAATCTGGTCCAGACAACTAGGAACTAAATCAGGAGCCCTGCCCAAAAGGAGAAAGGATTTGGCTAGAAAAAATGTTCCTTCAGTCAGGCAGAAAAAATACAGGGGAAACTAACATAACGTAGCCAAAGCTATCCCTGCCTAGACATAGGTATGTCTCAGACAAGCAAGCATGTGGGCTCATAAAAGGTTTCCAGGTTTCCGAATGGAAGTGCTGTGAATCGCCTCATACATAAGCGAGCCAGCTAATTCCCCATGGCTCAAGACATCCTCTCATTGATTTATGATGATTCTGAGGCATAGCCCACTAAATTGCTGAGGATGTGCAGTGAACTCTGAGGGCTTAAAGAAACCTGCCTCGTGGACAAACCATATTTTTTAATAAAAACATTTTTCATGCTCAAGAGTCTACCTTTTTCCTCCTACCTGATATTAAAATATGTGCCTGAGAGTTTCCAGTGTCCTTTGAATCATTCATTATGCACTTTAATTTTCAAAAGCATCAATATTTAGAGAAACTACTAATCTTCAGGATGATTTCTTTGGAAAAAGTTATTTTCTCCTTAATTCTTGACTTTTTCTTCTCTACCCATCCCCCAACATTTTTTTTTCTAGCTTCAATTTTATTCTTCTTAGAGAGCTAGCCAGATAGCCTTCTAATTTTATGCTAAAGCTCCTTGCCTTTGCTTGGCCTGGCCTGGTTTTCTGCATGCCCATGAAAGTGAACAGACCTGCTTACCAAGCCTGTGACTGAATGTAATTCTCATACTCCAACCTGATCCTCAAACATACACTGTTTAAAACAAACCTACCAAATTAGTCTTGGCTATTGTCACGTTTTTACACAATTAGGTCCCAGGAAACCTTTCGTTTAACCTAAAAAAATAGTATGAACCACCAAAACCACACCAAAATTTGATAAGGACATTTCAAAAATCTGGTTAAATGAAATGAAAGCATCCACTGAAGAAGAGAATCTGATGATTAAAAAAAATGTTTTTTTTATCATTGCTAAGAATTAATAATATTGTAACCTCATAAAAATATTAACATTTTAACAGTTTTCTTCTAACTCAGCTATTATTTAGTAAGTATAAAAATCATATCTATCCTTTTTATTCTTCTTTGCAGTATATTTTATTAGTTTGGATGACTATTAACTAGGTAATGAAAATGCAAATTTCAGCTTATATAGCATCTTTCAGCCTGAAATCTAAAAATCGTGGCTGCCTAATTCTTTTTTCCACTTAGCTTTGTGCTTTGAGTGACATCTGTGTGGATTTGAAAGCATTATTTTTGCCTTTACAAAACCCTGGAATCCTCCCTTGCAATCACAGGATGGATGCAGTCTCTAAATAATTCCCTGTTTTCTAAAGGAGATATTGCTTCAGGCTGTAGGATCTTCACATTGAACAAGGCACAAAGAGAAATGGGCTCTATGTCTAAGCCATTCTATTCAATCATTCATTTTCAAGAAGGACAGGGAAGACAGGCAGGGTGGGGGGTGTTAAAAACAAGCAAGTAGAGTACATTTGCTTTATTTTTTATTTAGGGGCATACATACAAGATTACTTTCTTAACACACACCTTTGTCTGTGGCCTGACATTTAAAAGCCATGATAATAAAAAAAAGGCACAAATTGCACAGCTTTTATTTTTCAATATATCACAATTAACCTAGCCCCCAGAAATAAAAGAGCATGTAAGTTAACAGGGGAAAAAATCATTTCTTAACTCTTGGTATCGTGTGTGTGAGTAAGATTTGTGTTACACGATTTCAAGCATAATTTACACACTAAAATAATACATAAACATTTTCCACATTTAAAAGGAATGTATTAAATAAATAAATGTCCCAAAGGTGTCCAAAATATTCTCTTAATTGAGTAGAACATACTAAAATCAATGGCAGAAGGAAGTTGAAGCATTATTGCAAAGTTGTGTAAAGTTAAATAATGTTCATTTTAATCATTCAAACACTGATATATATGAGATCTATCCTATCTATTAATAAAATCAACATCAAATATATAAAGTAAATATCAAATATGTTATTTCTATCAATATCTATCAATTATATATTATTAACTATATACACTGGAATGCAATTAATCCTGCCGTTAGCATATTAAGAGTAAAGAAATAAAAATGCCCACAAAATAAAATAAAATGTTTTTCCCAGATTTCAGATACTTAAGCTATCAACTTGACACTTTTCTGTGTTTACATGATTCATATGTAAAGTGTTATCAGAAATTATAATTATGTGATTGAGCAAGATATAGTTCTCATTCAATATAACTTCATTCAAGTGAAAAATAAAATAAGGTTCAGTCTTCAATGTTAATTATAATTCAAATAATCCTTTCCATTAGAGGATTTCTAAATTACAACAAATAGGTAGGTACGCAGTTTATCTAGCTGTGTCTAACCTTTACTGTGAAAATTACTAATAAGAAATATAGTAGACATATTGATCTAAGGGCAGAGTTATATGGAGACCAGAAATATTAAATTAGCAAAATGCTAGATTTCCTCGGTGATAATTCAGATGTAATCATTATGTACAAACAAGCATTAAAATTATATTTTAAAAACCAAGATCTACTAGTATATTTAAAATATAATTCAATTTTTAAAACACATTTCACACATCATTTTCAGGACTGTGTCCGTGAAGCCCATTCTTCCAGGATGTTAAAGAAATGCTCACCAAATTTCTATGATGTCTTTCTTAATGAGGATCATATTCACAAATGGGCTTCTAGTAGATGTTGAAGGGATATTGAAATTCATTTCAGCACATTAGCAACAGGAAGGTGAGGATATGAAAGCATCATTAAATAGCAACTAAAACAATATCAGATGCCCTATGCATTTAGGGTGCTGTTTTCACCACAAGGAAGACAGAGAAGATAAGGACTGCATGGCTGTCAGACCAACCTGGGCTAAGATAGGGAAGGAAAGGAGGAAGAGGGAAAAGGATAGGATTCCTCTTTAGAAGACTATTTTAGAGCAGAGTGGGACTCCCAGTGACCCAGAAGTCTTGTTATGCAGCAGCAATAGTAATGAGGCATTACTTTTATTACCCTCCCGCTGCTGGGAGAAAACACCCTGTAAGTCTGTTTCTTTACTTGCTCCACTCTTAGTCACACTAATAATGTCATATTTATCTTGGTGATTTGTCTTAAGCATGTTTTAATTTTAGAGCTCTGCTCCCCACCTTTTACCCTCCATCCTCAAATTTTATGTGGAAAACAATGTTTTAAAATTTAAGACTCCTAGGTTGGTGTTGGCTTCAGACCAACATTAAATGAAAGGGATCCAACTTATCTTTGAAAATGAAGGATGGGGATTCCTAAGAAACGAGAAGCCAATTAGGTGAGACATACAAGTGTCCCAGCTTAATGCCGTGGAGAGTTTCCAGGCTATGGCACGGGCAGGAGGAGCGCAGGTGGAGCCCTGAGCACCTGAGTTCAGATAGATCCACGAGTCTAAGTAGATTAAAGTGTGTAGAGTTTGCAGGACAGAGTTCTGGAGTGGAGGGATCTGTACAGAGACAGGAATGCAGAGATCTGCAGAGGAGCTCCTTGAGTAATCAGCAGTGTGTTGATCAGTACATACACCTAAGGAAACCACCTGAGGCCCAGAAAGAACCACTGGAAAAGATTAGAGGCAACAGTGCCCAGCTCATACCCAGAGAGAACAGTACCTGTTGCCATCAGCCAAACTGGAAAATCTCTAGATATATAGGGTAGAGTACAGAGAGGGTCTTGCATCAGGAATGCAGAACATTTGGCCTGGTTGGAGTCTGTCTCCACCCTCACCTAATGAATCTTAAAAGCAAGACCCCCCCCAAAAGGATTACACCATTATAAGTAATTTATAATCCCAAACAAAGGTCAAGAATATTTATTAAAAAATATAACCAGAACCCTACAAGGTAAAACTTGCAATGTCTGGTATCCCATCAAAGACTACCAGGCATCCAAAGAAGCAGCAAAACAGGAGCCACGATAAGGAGAAAAATCAATCATGGAAAAC
Source organism: Leopardus geoffroyi (assembly GCF_018350155.1). Lineage (NCBI taxonomy): Eukaryota > Metazoa > Chordata > Mammalia > Carnivora > Felidae > Leopardus > Leopardus geoffroyi. The sequence continues at coordinate 118,393,801 of NC_059327.1, forward strand.
TGACCCAGAACTGACACAGATACGAGAATTATCAAACAAGGACATGAAAAAAGTGATTATAACTTTATCCCATATGTTCAAAATTGAAGCAGAGCCATTGATGATACATTAAAAAAAATTAAAATGAAATTTTAGAGATGAAAACTACAATGTCTGAGATTAAAGTACACTGGAAGTGATGCCAGATTATGAAGACTTAAGTTAGATTCTCTGCTCTAATATTCATAGACTATAATAACTTTTTTTTTTTTAATTTTTTTTTTTTCAACGTTTATTTATTTTTGGGACAGAGAGAGACAGAGCATGAACGGGGGAGGGGCAGAGAGAGAGGGAGACACAGAATCGGAAACAGGCTCCAGGCTCCGAGCCATCAGCCCAGAGCCCGACGCGGGGCTCGAACTCACGGACCGCGAGATCGTGACCTGGCTGAAGTCGGACGCTCAACCGACTGCGCCACCCAGGCGCCCCTATAATAACTTTTTTAACCTTAGTTTACTACGCTGTAAAACAAGAATAATAAAACTTGGTTAAAGGTATTATTGCAAAGATTAAATGAGATGATAATAAAACGAGATAATTAGGTGAAACACTTAGCATGGTGTCTGGCACTGTAAGCATGCGATAATTTTGTATTTATTACACTACTCTTCTGTTCAAATTCATTTCTGGTTCCCTAATGCTGGAGGAACAAAGCCCAAACTTTCTTGCTTGAAATTCAAGCTCTGTACAATCTGTTTTGAGTCTTTTGTCCAGTCTGAATCCTATGTTAGTTTACGTAACTGTATTTTAGTCAAACTTTAATTCACCATCCTTTTTATATGTCCCACAATTCTTTTCCTCAGTCCTTGTTATGGTCTTAATTATGTCTCCCTAAAAATCCATATGTTGAAATCCTAACCCCCATTACCTCAAAATGTGATAGTGTTTGGAGATAGGGTCTTTATGGAGATAATCAAGTTAAGATGAGGTCCTTAGGGTGGACCCTAACCCCATATAAATCTTATAAGTAGAGGAAATTTGAATACAGACATGTACAAGGGAAAGACAATGTAAAAACAGAGGGAGAAGACAACCATTCACAGGCCATGGACAGAGCCCTGAAACAGATCCCTCCCTGGTGGACCTCGGAAAGAACCAACCCTATCAATTCCTTGATCTCAGAATTCTATCCTCCAGAACTGTGAAAAAAATAAATGTCTCTTGTTCAACCCCTCTCCCCCTCAACAGTCTGCAGTACTTTGTTATAGCAGCCTTAGCAAACAAATACGCTGCTTTCTTCACATTTCTCCTTTTATCTGAATACCCTTGTGCACATATCCAAACTATGAACTTTTATTCAAGATTTAGAGAGCTTGCCAATTTCTCTATCAGAATGTCCTTATTTCTCTTACTAAAATGTAATCTCTTTCTCCTCAGGAATCCTATAGTATAATCTATATTCTTATGACACTTACCCTTTCTACATTTTGAACTATCATTAGTTTTATGCCCTATGGCTTCGATTAGACTGACATTTCCGGCAGAGTTGAATCTATTTCCGATTCATTCTTCTATTCCCCGCAGAATCTAGTAGGTCTAGCAAGTGGTAGATTCTCCATTAAGATCTTCTTGATGAGTTAAAGATTCAGTCATATGTCAAAAGACAACCCATATAGGTATATATTTGTGTATGTATTTGTATAACTTTAAATTGTGCCCCTTACTAGATAGTAAACTGCATGAACACGGGGGACTTTATTTATCTAATCAAAATGCTAATTTGGCTTTCACAAAAAGCCCATACTATTCTCAAGGAGTAATATGTTGGTTTCCTATATGCATTATAGCTAAATAATACATTTTTTAACAACTTCAAATGGTAAAATAATTAGCAATTTTGTGATTCTTGGTCTTAATCATATTTCTTTCAATAGGAATAATAACTGCATCATAACTCATCTGCTTTCAGGCAGTAATCCTGCCACCTCACAGAAGGCGAGCATTTAGATGTTGTCTCTAATATTTACAGTAAAACCTTGGATTGCGAGTAACTTGTTCTGCGAGTGTTCCACAAGACAAGCAAACATTCCTAATAAATTTTTACTTGATAAACCAAGGGGGTCTTGCGATGCAAGTAGTACATGACATCGAATGTCACATGATCACACTGAGCCAATGGTTCTTGAAATTCACTTTGATATACAAGTACTTTGGATTATAAGCATGTTTCTGGAATGAATTATGCTCACAAACCAAGGTTTTACTGTATCTCTTTGTTCAAAGCCTCTGTGTTTTGGTTCATCACTTCAAACATCACCACCACCTCCATACTACTCAGTGTTACACCTTGCTTTTTGTTTTCTTTACCTCTAGAGATAACTTATTTACATTTCTTCTTCCACAACAAAGAAAGGTAGCAGTAACCATCCTTAACTGCTTTACAAAATGAAAAGCTGGGAGGACAGGGAGAAAGAAGTTTTTCAAGATTCACCTTGAATTGCCTACTCTTTGAAACCTTTCTTCACTTCTGCACACATAGAATTCTTGTCTTCATGCTTCTTGTCTTGTCCCTCTGTTGGGGGCAATATAACAAATGTAACATTTTATAATGGCTAAGTCTTCACATGGTTCACTTACCTTTGCTAAACTTTAAGCCCATTAATTATAAGAAAAATGTCTCATGAATTCTTTGCACATGCATCTCCCCATGTAGAAGCACACTAGCAACTCATAGCCTTAAAAATTCCAATAGAGAAGTCAAGGTTGTGAGATTTATGGTTTATTATTATTTTCTTCTTCTTCTTCTTCTTCTTCTACTACTACTACTACTACTTTTCATTGTTATTGTCGCCTGCATTTTTTGTTTTTTTATTTTTTTGGAAAACTATTCCAAGACAAGATTCACATCTGGTAGTGGTGGCAGCAGTGGTTTCTTCTTCTTCTATTATTATTATTCGATTATTATTATTTATGAGTTTTTTTTGATGTTGTTGTCAATACTATTGTTTATCGGGAAATCCAAAAGCAGGTTTACATATGTAAACCATTAAAAAACTATTTTAAATGTAAGTAACACCCATGTGCTCAGTGTAGGATGTTAGAAAGTAAAAGATTCCTTTTTATGAAATCTAAGGTCCCCTGGCTCTCAATGATTTAGAATAATGCGCTCCGGAGTTCCTTGCCCTTTTACCATGGTTATTTGGCCTCCAGGTAAAGGCATTTCCCTGTGGTTCACCTAAACCTCAGCTGTCTTGAGAAGTGGTTTCTCACTTTCTAATTTGCAGATTGTGGTTTTATTGACATTTATGGGGGTTGCAATGGGCAAGTAAAGAGTCTTCAAGGGATTTAAAATTCTAGCATTAACCTTCTCTGTGTAATTAAATGCTCTGCATTTCAAAATATTTTATAAATATTTGCCGTCTCCACAAGGAAGCCACTGTGACTGGGTTTCTGGGGGAAAAAAGATGCTGTCATCCCTGGGGGTCACCGGATACAGGATGTGGAGAGCTTGGCTTAGAAACAGGCAGAGCCAAAGGATTGAATAATGCCTCTGAAACTAAACATGTCATGTAATTGTACACAGGGAAAGAGGAATTCCTAACAGAGGAAATAGTCCACAGAGGATGTAAGCATAAGTAGGTAAGTTCTAGGCAGAATCCCAAAGGCAGGGTAAACATTCCTTGAAGATCCAACAGCAGACACAAATGGACTTCCATAGAGCAAAACATAGATTGGAGTCACAACAGGTACAGAATACAGTATAATTCTAGGTGTCAGTTATCTGAAAATACTAGTGGAAAGGCATAAGCCCAGTAACTGGTGACTGTGGCATCAAGTTAAAGTAGAACCAACCATAAAATATTCCTATTGATGATAAAGTGGCTACTGGTACAATGCTCCCTTAATTTCCCCTTGTTTCCTTTATTAGATTCACCATTGCTCAAAATGAAAAGCAGATACATAGGTTGATCTTAGGCTGATACAGTCTCAGAAATGTGGGTGTAAGCTATGGGAGTAAAATGGATGCATGGGAGACAGCAGAACAATTAAGATTTCCCCTTGAGAGAGGCTGCTGGTGCTTTGCCCAGATTCCCTTTACTGGACCAATGCATTTATCACCTATTGCTGTTAGTGCTGGCTACTATTAAGTACAATTGCACATTTCTCCAGAGAATTCTCCTTGACTGGCAGGAACTGTCTCGCCAGAAGATATCTGAGAGCTTAAGCACCCTCTAACGAGGAGGACAAAAATCAGCCACTGGCTAGCTGATACGGGGATGCAAAATTGTGGCCCCAAACCCACTTATTTCAAGGCATGAAAACCCTGTGGTGCCTTTCACACTCCAGAGCTCCCCATGAGGTCAGGCTCAGTCAAGACTTCAGTAAAAACCGTATTTTGGCTTAGCTTTTTGATCTATCTTATCCTGCCTCAGTTTATTTCCTTACAGGTGTCTTCTGAGGGCACTCCAAGAATGTAGCACCAAAATACTTGTCTCAGGTTCTGTCTCTCAGGAGGCTCATCCAAGACATCCTTTTACTGATATTACTTACAAATTTTAAAACTTACATGTGGGGTAGCCTCTGAAACTTAGAGGGGATGGAATGAATGCTTATTCCACCAACTAGTGCTGTGGGACCTCTCTGAGCATCAGTTTCCTTATGACTAACATGGGAATAACAACATTAACCTCCTTACAAGGTTTTGGAAGGATTGTTAATAATCCTTATGTGAATTATAATAGTCTGCACTCATGTATTAAAAATCACATTAATCATATCTCATTTTTTCATTCATTCATAACCCCTTTATTAAGTTCTGTCTACACACTAAGCACAATCCATACCACACTGAAACGCAGACAAAAATATCTATTCTTATAAAATATTAAATGAGGACAGTAAGTACTCAGAAGAAGAAAAATATACAGAGATTTAGATAAATATTATGGAAAAACAATGCAGGAAATGGGTGTAGTAATTTAGTTTTAATCTTCATAACAGTTCTATGTGTTGCAGATGAGAAAACTGAGATTTAGAAAAGTTAGCTACGTGACTCAGTTATCACATGATCAGGACTAAAGGAGAATACAAATCCAGACCATCTGACTTAGTGGCAAGGCAGTAATATCTCCCAACATATAATAAGTACCATCTATAGTAATAACAATATTGAATAATTGAACAACAAACCACCCCACTCACTGAGTACACAGGCCATCTAATATTGAAATTAAAGAGTGCAGGGGCACCTGGGTGGCTCAGTCGGTTAAGCCTCTGACTTTGGCTCAGGTCATGATCTCGCTGCTCATGGGTTCCAGCCATGCGTCTCTGAGCTGTCAGCACAGAGACTGGAGCCTGCTTCAGATTCTGTGTCTCCCTCTCTCTTTCCCCCTCCCTTGCTCATGCTCTCTCTTTCTCTTTCTCTCAAAAATAAGTAAACATTTAAAATTTTTTAAATTAAAAAGTGCAGTTTATCCTTAGAATTTCTCATTCAGGATTGCATGAAAGATCCAGCTATGGTGTGAACCTGCCAGCTTCCAATGAAAGAGGAAATAGAAGAGACATTAAGATTCGAGAATTAGTAACCATACCTTTAGCCTGGTTAATTAAAGGGATGAAAGGAGGGTTTGAGAAGGAGGTAGAAATAAAGGAGAGAAGAAAATGTGAGCAGCATTCATAGGAGGAAATGGCAATATTGACAGCTCAGGTTACCTAAGCAATCATTTCAGTTTTATTTCATTAAGAAAATGGGGGAAAAAAAAAGGGAAGTGAACCTGACTTTGCATGAATGTTGACACCTTGGGTGGGACACCTGTGCACCACAGGGGGTGGAATTAGAGGAAACGAGGCACAATTATATCATCAGGCTGTTTATCTATTTCTAAATCTCGAGCTCAGCTAATCCAAATGGAGCATATACTTCACCATAGGTGAACTGTGTTACATAAGACCAATTATAAAATAATGAATGTAGAGAACTCTGCATTATTTTCTTCTGAAAGGTTAGAAAATTCCAGCACATTTTAGTCATAATACTTAAGTTTGACATGGATGGAAACCTGGAATCCCACTATCTGCCAGCCCCCACTGGGTTTTTTGTTTGTTTGTTTGTTTGCTTTGGTATCCTCATACAATATTTAAGACAGAAATTATTTACCTTGGTTTGCAGATGGACAAACTAATCTCAAAAAGATGAAATGTCTTACATCATACTTAAGCTGGAAGAATCAGTTTTGAAATATGTTTTTAATGCTTTGTTATTATTAATTTGCATTACTTGCCTCTTGTTATGAAAATTTAATTTTTAAAAAGATGATATGTGTACAATTATATAGCAAAATGCCTGGCACATTTTGTATGTATGCAACATGTTTTTATCCCTCACTTAAAAAGTACTTTATTGTGGCGAGAACACTTAACATTTACCCTCTTAAATTTCAAGTATATGATACATTGTCATTGCCTATAGGTTCAACGTTATACCACATGTCTCAAGAGCTTAATGTACATCCAATTATACTTTATATGTTATCTTATTATATACATAACATATTTAATGTACATAAATTTATTACGTAGCTAATCTTATTTATCTTGCTTAATTGAAACCTTATGCCCACTGATTAGTAACTATACTTTTCTTCCTCCCATAGCAACCACCATTCCACTCATTAATTCCATGTCTATTTTAGTTACCTTATGTAAGTGAAATCATGTGGTATTCATATTTCTGTGACTGACTTATTTTACTTTACATAAAGTCTCCATGATTCCTCCATGTTGCAGAATTTGACTTTTTTTAAAGGCCAAATTGTATTCCATTATATGTATATGGCATTTTCTTTCTCTGTTCATCTACTGATGTATATTTATATTGTTTTCACATTTTCACTATTGTGAATAGTGCTGCAATGAACATGAGATTGCTAACATCTCCTAGAGATCCTGATTTCAATTCTTTAGGATAACCTAGAAATGAGATTGTTGGATCATATGGTAGTTTTGAAAAATTTGTGAGAAAACTTCATACTGTTTTCCATAGCAGTTGCACCATTTTGCATTCCCACTAACAGTGTATAAGGGTTCTAGGTTCTCCATATCCTCACCAACAATTGTTTTTTTCATAATAGCCACCTTAACAAGCGTGAGGTAATATCTAATTGTGGTTTAATTTGGCATTTCTCTGATGAATTAGTGATGTGAAGAATTTTTTCATATGTGTGTTGGTCATTTGTGAATCTTCTTTGGAGGAATGTCTATTTAAGCTGTTAGCCCCATTTTTTAATCAAGCTGTTTGTTATTTTACTATTCCACTGCATGAGTTCCTTATATATTTTGGAAATTAACCCTTTGGTTTGCAAATATTTCCCCCCATTTCATAAGTTGCCTTTTCATTTTGTTGAAAAGAAGCTTTTTAGTTTCATGCATTTGCACTTGCTTATTTTTGTTTTGTTGTCATGCTTATGGCATTATATCCATGAAATTATTACCAACACTGACGCCATCAAGGTTTTCCCTTATATTTATTTCTGGGAGGTTTATAGTTCTAGATCTTATGTTTAAGTTTTCAATTGATTTTGAGTTGACTTTGTGTGTGGTGTAAGATAAGGGTCCAATTTCAATGTTTATTTATTTTTGGGACAGAGAGAGACAGAGCATGAATGGGGGAGGGGCAGAGAGAGGGAGACACAGAATCGGAAACAGACTCCAGGCTCTGAGCCATCAGCCCAGAGCCTGACGCAGGGCTCGAACTCACGGACCGCGAGATCGTGACCTGGCTGAAATCGGACGCTTAACCGACTGCGCCACCCAGGCGCCCTGATAAGGGTCCAATTTCATTATTTGCATGTGTATATCCAGGTTTCCCAGTACCGTTTATTGAAAAGCTTCTCCATTGTTGCACTTGGACTCTTGCTGAAGATCAGTTGCCTACATATGCGTGTATTTACTTCTGGGCTGTCTATTGTATTCCATTTGTCTGTATCTGTCTTTACATGAGTACCACATTGTTTTGATTACTATACCTTTGTACTATATTCCGAAATAAGGAAATGTAATGACTGCAGCTTTCTTCTTCAATTTCATGAATAATTTGGCTATTTGTGGTCTTTTGAGTTTCCTTGCGAATTGTAAAAGTTATTGATGGGAATAACATTGAGTCTGTTGATTGCTCTGGGTAGTATGGACATTTGAACAATACTAAGTCTGCCAATTCATGAACATGGCATGCCTTTCCACTTATTTGTTTTTTCTTCTATTTCTTTCATTAATGTTTTGTAATGTTTAGTATGCACATCTTTCACCTCCTTAGTTAAGTCTATTCTTAATATTTTATTCTTTTTAATGCTATTGTAAATGGGATTGTTTTCTAAGTTCCTTTTCAGATAATTTGCTGTTATTGTATAGAAACACAACTGAACTTTATATGTTGATGTTGTATCCTGCAATTTTACTGAACTTGTTAATTAACTTTAATTTTTTATAGAATCTTTAGTTTTGTATATATGAAATCATGTCATATGCAAAAAAGTATAATTTTAATTCTTTCTTTCTGGTTTGGAAGACTTTGTTTGTTTTTCTTGCCTAATTGCTCTAAGCTATTTTCAATACTGTGTGGAATACAAGTGGTGAGAGGGGGCATCCTTACCTTATTCTTTATGTTAGAGGAAAAGCTTTCACTTTTTCACTATTGAGAATGATGTGTTCTGTGGGCTTGTCATTTACAGCCTTTATTATGTGGAAGTACTTTCCTTCTATTCCTCACTGTTCAGAGATTTTATCCATGAGGGAGCTGAGGAATTTTATCAAACACTTTTTCTGCATCTATTGGGATGACCATGTGATTGTTATCTTTTATTCTGTTAATGTGGTGTTTAACATGAATTAATTTTCATATGTTGAACCATCCTTGCACTAAGGGACAAATCCCAGTTATATTGGTATATGATCCTTTTAATATGCTGTTGAATTAGGTTTGATATTATTTTGTTGAGAAATTTTACATATATACTCATCAAGGATCATTTCCCTTTTTTTCCATCAGGGTAATGCTGGCATCATAAATGAGTTTGAACGTGTTCTCTCCTCTTCAATTTTTTTTTGGAAGAGTTTGAGAAAGATTACTGTTAATTCTTATTTAAATGTTTGGTAGAATTCACAAGTGAAGCCATCTGGTCTAAGACTCTTCTTTGTTAAGAAGTTTTGATTGCTAATTTAGTCATCTTACTTGTAATTCTCCTGTTCAAATTTTCTATTTTTTCATGATTCAGTACTTGTAGCTTGTATCTTTCTAGGAATTTTTCCATTTCTTCTAGATTATTGAGTGTGTTGGTACATAATTGTTTATAGTAGTCTCTTAGGATCCTTGTATTTCTGTGGCATTGGTTGTAATGTCTCTTCTTTTATTTCTGACTTTGTTTAATTGGATGTCTTTCTCTTTTTTTATCTTCATTGGTCTAGCTAAAGAGGGTCAATTTAAAATAATAAGGAGGAGATATCCAGCTATTCTATAGTGGAAAACCAAATTCTGATGTAGTGTGGCTCTTTCCTCCCCTCCATACTGCTCTGTACTCAAAGAATTAGGCCACAATCTACTTTGTCTGCTAATATATTACTTTCTCTTCTAAGAAAATTATTTTGCCACCATAATGAATAATTACTCTTCTCAATTGTAAAGATTTTACAACTACATAGTTGGGAAGAAATTAGAAAATTATCCTTATTTCTTATCACTCTAAAAAAGATTTTTAGTCACCAGAATATTCAGCTTAAGTATCTAAGAAATGACTCTTTTTAACATGTTAAACTAATACAAATAAAGAATAAATAATGGTATAGATAAGGAAAAAATAAAGAAGAAAGAACTATTTTTATTGAGGGTAATTCTATTTAAAGATATTCTAATATCTTTATTTGAGATCACTCTATCCCATTTCATATCAAGTTTTCTAACTTTAATGGAAAAATATTTTCATAATAAATTCCCAGGTGTAATTAAAGAAAAGAGATGGATAGATTTTAATTCCTTTTAAAAACAAATATATGTTTTGATAGTTGAATTCAGTGATGTCTCTATGCTTGATTAGATGGAAGCAGAGTGAAGAAAATGGAGGCCAGAATTCAGAAACAAATTCTTATTTTCATAGAAATCTTAAACAGATATTTTTTTACAAAAACTAATAGTCAAGAAATGACTAAGCTTCTCCTTAGGGCAGGCAATAATTCAGTATCATTATTTTATTATAAAATTATTATTTTAAGTAATTGTGGATTAATGGAGGTATATCCCATATTTTATCAAATAAACATAGGATAGAAAACTAACGAGACAATCTAAAAAGATACTTTTTGAAATTAAAAGCTTCAAACACCATTTATTATCTCTGTGAGTCAAGATCTTACTGTGATTTAGTTGGGTGTTTATGGTCTAGTCTCTCAGAAGTCTGGAGTCAAGGTATTATCTGGGGTTACAGTCATTTCAGTACTCAGCTGGAGGGAAGTCCGCTTTGAAGTTTACACAGGTGGCTGTTCACATGTCTCTGGGTCCTTACTGGCTGAAGGCTGGAAGTATCAGCTCCTGGCTGGTGGCCTTCTCCATGGGGCTTCTCACATGACTACTAGTTACCCCAGGGTGATGACCCTGAAAGAAAGATTCCAAGACATAAGTGACGATCTTTTTTAAGACTTGATAATTGAACTGATATGTTATTGCTTCTGCTGTGTTCAATTCATTAGAAGTGAGTCACCAAATCTAGCCATTCTCAAGGTAAAGAATTACATAAAAGTATGAATATGAGGACTCAGGGATCATGAGTTATTATCTTAGAGTCTGCCTAGCACAAATAATATCTACTTATGACTCAGTGGTAATAGACACATTCCCTTCCCTCTTAAACATCTGAAAGCAGTTCATTGTCTTCTCAAATGTTTGGATTTTGTCAGTGAATGAAAACCAGTGGAACCCAATGGTAAGGGATAGGTAACTCTGATATTATGATTGGATTTCACACCTCAGGGCAGACTGAAGGGAATATCCAACGTGATCTTAGGATTTGTGTTTTTATCTAATTTTTCCAGGCATTTACAATGTTTTGTGTTCTCTTACTTTCTTTTCTTTTTTCCCCTTCAATTATATCTTAATCTTAATTCTTTACTCTTTGACCTTCATCGGAGGTTATTTACCATATATCCTCACTATCCAGGCAAACTGGCAGATGAAAAGCCTTACAAAAAGGTCTTGGTCTCTGCTAGATATCACTTCTAATGAGAGAAATGAAGAGGGAAAGATTATTCCTTTATCTGATTTTTTTAACCTAGCAAAATGTAACAATTTTTTTATCTGAAGTCACTAAATTCTTCTGTAGATTGAATTTCTCTAGGTACACTCTGGATACACATATTTCAGAAATAAATTTAGTCACAATAGAACATAATGTTGTTAGGAGACGAAAATAATGTATTTTGTATTTTATTCAAGAGGCTTGGCTGTTCTCGTGAGCTAACAGTAAATTAATACTGGGTCCTGGCCCCTGTCTTTTCTGTTACATTTACATCCCAATCCTAATGACTAAAAGGTATAAACATATAAACAAGTTTTTAATGGTTCCAATAAAGTTGAAGACAAAAAGCCCTGTAGTTAAGTTCTGCAGTTAAGTACAATGATTTTACCAGGCTCAGTCTACTTAATGTACCTTGTTTGTCACCTGAAATTCAGAATTATGCTGAGGAAAAAAGGATTAAAAGTATAGAATTTTAATAGCATATATTCTTTCTCATTTTTCCTATTTTTAACTCTAAAACATCAAGTCCTATTTTGCTGCCATATTTTCTTCCTTTAATGACCTTCGCTAAATTCTAAAATTCTCACCCCCATGTGTGAAAATGTAATGATAAAATAAACCAATAGCAAAGTTGAATGGAATCCAGTTCTAAAATCCCTTGCCTCACTCAGCTGCTTCTCAGACACCTGAAATGTGCTGCTTAATTTAGAAAGAAAAATTACAGTGAGGCTGCAATCCTGCCTTTCAGAGACAAGGGAGCAGGAAATGATTTGCAGATGATTGAAAGGTGGTGTTTGCACTTAGGATTTCCTGAGCTTTCCAAATTTAACCTTGGAGCTTACCTATCTTTGATTTTAAGAATTAGATCCAACCCATATTCTGGCTATCTCCCCACTGTAGAGTTGCATCTTGGCTGGGGAGGAGAAAAGTGAAGGCTACATGCTCAGTCCTAAAAGAGGAAAGAGCAAAACAGAATGTGAAGGAAATAAATGAACGCTACAGTTCAGCTTTCCTCTGAGCCAAGGACAAGGAGCTGACTTCTCCTTTAATTTAACCCTTGGATTGTCACAGAGAACTGAGCGGCTCTGGAGAAAATCCAATTGCATTTGCCATTTCCAAGCAGCAAAATAAAATTATAGAATAGATACATAAGAAGACATTTAAATTTTTTTTCATTGCAAGATGATGTGCTGTAAGTAAATATGATAGAACTGAATGTAAAATATTTATGTATATATAGATATTATTTGTATGAGTAAATGCATATAAAGTGTTAAGCAAGGTAAAAATCCCATTCTTTTCCTAAGGTGTATAATAATGGATTTGTTTTCCAGATTAACTTATGCCATGTTTTCTAAAAATAAATTTTTGTCATTCTTTGTTTAAAGGAACTGTCTAAAAAAATTGACTCTCATCCACAAGACTACCACCAAAAATTTTTATTCAAAGCCTCCTGTATCTGAGTTCTTAATTAACTATCACAGTGCATCCAGCAAGTTCTCAATACATATTGGCTAAATAACTGAGTAAAGGAATGAAAGAAAAAAGTAAGGGAAAAGAGAGAGAGAAAGAGAAATGGAGGAGGGGGAAGGTCTTGAAAAACTTTCTTCACTTGGCTTCCTGGAGTACTTCTTTTATTTTTTTCCTTCTGCTTTGCTATATGTGCCTTTTTAGTTTCCTATGATGGTTTCTTTTCTCTTTCCAATTTTCTTTCTTTTCTCTCTCTCTCTCTCTAAACATTGGAGTCATTAAGGCTTAGTCCTCAGTCATGGATTTTTTTTCTATGCAGAGCCAATTCCTAAGTAATCATTTCAAATTGCATGACTTTATTATACCAATAATCCTATCCACCCATCCAGTAGATTTCTAAACTGAAGTGCTTTCCTAAACTCTGAATTCATATACTTAACTTTCTACTTGATCTCCTAAGTAGATACCAAATAGCTATGTCAACGTTATCTTTTACCAAACAGAACTCTTGATTCATATACCCTGCCTCCTGATCTCCTCTTTTCTCAATCTTCCCTATATCTACCAATAATACCACCTTTACAGTTTTTCAAACTAAACTTTGAAGACATTATATTTCTTTTATTTTATTGCATTAGTTATACAATCCATGTTAGTTTTACATTCAAAAGAGATCCCAAATTTCATCATTTTTCACCTTGTCCATGGTGCCACTGTAACTTGTTCAACTTGCTCTTCTCTTGCCTAGATTACTGAAATAGTCTCATGACAGTATTTCTGCCTCAACTTTGCCCTTTGTTTCAGTCAGAGTCCAACTAGACAAACAAGTCACTCTAGAGATTTCCCCACCCATAGGCTGGGATTCAAAAAGAAGAGGCATGGCTTGCTCTCTCTCTTTTCTGCCATCTTGGTTCCATGTTCCCTGTACAAAATGCCTGGTGAAGCCACAGAAACCATCCCTAATGGAGAGCAGGAGTTGCCATGGTCTTAGGCTGAGATAGGATCTGGAACAGAATCTGACAGTGATGAATCAGTATCAGAGCTTGAGGAACAGAATTCCACACAGCCAACCACACAATAAGCCCAGCTGGCAGCAACAGCTGAAATCAATGAAGAACCAGTCAGTAAAGCAAAACAGAGCTGGAGTGAAAAGAAGGCACAGAAGGCTATGTCCAAACTGGGTCTTTGACAGGTTGCAGGGGTTACAAGAGCCACTATCTGGAAATCTAAGAAAACCCTCTTTGTCATCACAAAACCAGACGTCCATAAAAGCCCAGTTTCAGTTACCTACATTGTTTTGGGGGAAGCCAAGATCAAGGATTTATCTCAGCAGGCACAACTAGAAACTGCTGAGAAATTCAGAATTCAAGGCAAAACTGTCTCAAAAATTCAAGAAAACACACAGACTCCACCTGAACAAGAGGAGAGTGAAGAGGAAGGAGTTGATGAAAGAGATGTAGAGGTCAAGGATATAGAATTGGTCATGTCACAAGCAAATGTGTCAAGAGCAAAGGCAGTCCAGTCCCTGAAAAAAAAAAAAAAAAAACAGTAATGTTATTGTAAACGTTTTTATGGAATTGACAATGTAACCATCTGAAAACGAGGACCTTTTTTTGGTGTTTGAAAAGAATAACTGCAGCTTGTTTTGAAATTTGTACTGTTTCTATCATTAACGAAACTGTCTTCTTGTTAGATGGAAAAAAAAGGAGGCATAACCAGAGCACAAAACTATACTCACTACTGATGCCAGTGAAAGCAGAACCACCATAATTCTCTCAACTCATAGTAAGTGATGAGCAGAGAGAACGAAGATTGAAAAAATGGCCTGGCTTCTGTCTTCCCTCCACCGTCAGTGTCTCACCCAGCTGTATCATTAAAAAAACCCTAGAAAATACAGCACCAGGGCTGTATTCCTCCCATTCTTCCATTGATACAGAACAGGACTTGAGAAAGGAAAGAATGGATATGAAAGCAGTTGAGTCAAGGGACAATGACCTCTGCCCCTTACTGCACCCCACTGTAGCTTTATGTCCCCCCAAAGCAAGAGTGAGCCATTTGAAATGGAACACATATCTGCCAAATGCCTAGTCCCAACCTCCCAATGGCTTTACATCATACTCTAAATAAAATACCAAGTTCTTATCATGACCTATAATGCTTCATGTGACTAGCCATTACTGCTCCAATTTCTTCCTGCTTCTCTCCTTTGCTTCACCTCATTTCAGCATGGAGCCTTTCTTGCATTTCATTGAATATGGCTAGCACAACTTCTTCTTCATATTTTCCATCTGTTTGGTAAATTATTCCCCTTGTTTACTAGGTTTGTTCTAGCTTCAGTTAGGCCTGTGTTCAAATGTTACCTCCCCACAGAGGACTTCTCTGATCCATTTTCTAAAAGATTGACTTACCCATTAATTTATGTCTCCTTACCCTGCTTTATTTTTCTTCTTAACACTATCACACCTCACAATGTTGGGGAACATCATCAAAAAGATGTGACTGCCAAATATAACTGGGTGGGTCCTAGCACTTAGTCTCCTGACTCCCTTGCCTGTCCTTGGAAAGTGGGTTTCACTAGCGTTTTCTGCTCCCAGATACTGTTCCAAGGACATAGGCTTGAGATAGGGATGTGGTCTTGAGAACACCTGCCCAATGTATGTGACTGAACCCATTAGGGCCTCTATTTAAACTTTCAAGATTTGGCAGGTGGTTGTGGGGGCCCATTCATCTTGCTGCTGCCCAACATAAGCCATGTACATAAGTTACTTTTGCTTATTAAAGCTTCCACTTCCTAATCTAGAGTGCCTGCCTCTTTCTTTGGTTTCTCCCTGCCCTCTGAGTATGGGGGCCAGTTTTGAGTATACCTGCAAAGATCCTGATAGGGCTGTGAACCAACACACAATAAATGGAATTCATATTTATTTATTGTTTTCCTTCCTTTCTAGAAGATAAGCTTCCTAAAGGTAATGTCTTCACTTGTTTATAAGCATTTCCACAGTGCTTAAATAAGTGTCCAGCAAATAACAGGAAATCAATAGATATTTGTTGAATAAAGGAACAGAAATAAACTTCTCATATTACTTCTATATGAATTTTTTGTCTTCACTTTCACTATTGGTCGTAACCCAACAGTTTCTTTTGAAGTGAATTTTTGGAACCCAGAACACATTTTAACAGCTCTATTGATGGTAAGATGGTGGATAGATTTTCAGATGATTCCACTCAGAGTGTGGCTACGATATAATCAATTCAAATCAAAATGAATGGAAAATCAGTTATATTATTGGTATTTAAACAATAGAAATTTTGAATACCAATAATTATGAAAAGTATATTTAATGAAAGGAAACATAAATTATCACAACACATATAATTTTGGACTTCAAGTAATGTTATATGTTATCTAGTCAAAACTTCAAGCCAAAGAGGAAATTTGCCTTTTGGAACAAACATGTGAAAAGGTCATTCATTCTGTATGTACACTTCTAATGACAAAACTAACTGCATTGTAAAGCACCATCCCCACCAAATAAATCTGAGAAAGTTCTATAATTTATATATCTCTATTACAATGTCTTTCATCATCTTAATATCTTCCAATGTTTACCACTTGCCTTCTAAATTTATTCTGGGTAAATATAATCCCCATTTACATAACAGTTTGCCAATTATTTAAGGGAAACCACTATGTCCCTCCCCAAATCCTTGCCTTCTATGCTAAATATCCTAGTCCTTTCAATCCATTCTCCTACAGCTTGATTTTCAGACCTCTTCACAGGCTAATCACCCTCCTCTTTATATATTCCATCTTAATGACATCCAGGGCTGTATTTCTCTATCATTTAGCCATTGGAATATAACAGACCACCTTAGTACCCAATGGTTTAAAGGAAAAACCAGCTTCTATCCCTCATGAGTCTATATCTCAGTTGGACTTATTCTCATATGTTTGGACATTTGTGAGTCAGGTAAAAACTCTGGCAAGGTTGGCTGAGCTCCCTCACATTTCTTAATATTTGCTAGTAGTAGACAAGCTTAGGAAGCCTCAGCTGGGGCAACTGGCCTCTCTTCCATATGGTCTTCATCTCCTAGTAGGCTAGATCAGACTTGCACAGGTCACTGAGAGAAGCAGCACAAGGACAATTGAGACCCAAGGTCAGAACTGGCACCCATGCCATTCTACTCTATTATATTGACCAACAGTTGTTAAGAGTCAGCCCAGATTCAAGGCATGGGAAAGACTCCACCTCCTCATGGAAAGATCTGCAAGGTCACCTTGCAAAGGTGGTAGATAGAGAGAAAAATTAGAACTATTTTTGCAGTCTACTACAATTTCCTATAGTTAGACTAAGAATACGCTTTAGCATACTAGAAAAAAAAACAGAAACATTAAAAAGCAGGGGCAGGGGATAGAGATAATTTGAAAGTGTTTAGTATTTAATATGTATTTTTTCATTTATTAAGATAATTACCTTGGAAATAATTAGCATTTAGTTGGGCATATTGTGTTTATTTTACAAATTATTATTGATATTTATTTTGAGTAACACATGAGAAAGAGGGCCGCCATATGCTTTTTAGTTCTTCTGGCTATAAAATGTATTCATTCAAGCTTTTAAATGTCTTTCTTGAAATATGACACTCAAAATTTTCCTCAATTTATTATAAAGAATTGACTTGTGTGGTTACGGAGAATGAGAAGTCCCAAGATGTGCAAGTTAGCAAGCTGAAGGCACAGGACCAATTTGAGATTACAAGCCAGAGGATCAGGAGAGAAGCTGGTATAAGTTCCAGTCCTAGCATGAGTCCAAAGGCAGGAGAAGACTGGTATTCCACCTCAAAGACAATCCAGCAAAAAGAGAAAAATCTCCCTTCTTCAGCCTTTTTGTTCTATTCAGGCCTTCAATGATTTGGATGATGTCCTCCTACATTGTGGAAGACAATCTGCTTTATTCAGTCTACCAATTCAATTGTTAATCTCATCCAGAAATGCCCTTATCGGCACACCCAGAATAACATTTAATTAAATAGCTGGACACCCTTGGTCCAGTTAAGTTGACAAATAACCATCAGAGGTTTATTTAGGGGAAAAGGACTACTAGGAATTATGTAAATTCACAAAATTAGAAGAGGGATGAAACCAAATGAAATTATGGATACTGGTAAAATGCCTGTGAAAGGCAGCTGCCTCTGACTCTGGTGGTAGATGAAGCTCTCGATCAGCACAGTCAACCCTCAGAAAAACAGCCAGATGTGAAGTGAGAGAGCTGAAAACAATTAGAACACATGAGTAAAAACTGAGAAATTGCAATCATGTCTTTCTCCCCACTTCCACCCTCAGTGACCTATATAATCTGCAGAGGTTGATGCCCTTTGCTGCCAAATTGCACAATTACCTGACCCCAAAACAAGCTTGAGGAGATCTTTGGTAGCTCAAAAGATGCAGACCTACTCCAAAAAGACTTCACTAACTACATTCAAAAGCTGCAGGGCTGCCTGGTGCCAAATTCCCACCTTTAAATGGAATGACTAGTTGTTACTTCCTTCAGAATCTCACAGAAATTTCTCCTGTGGCCATCCTATTGTGACTTTGTTAAAATTTGTTAAATAGAGCCCAGGGTGTTGGTGAACCAGGGTTTAACTGAAGACCACAAGGGAGTCAAAATTGAGATTTACCACTCACAGATCTCTGGAGGAAGTACACAGTGTGCCTCAAGGGGCCACAAAGGGACCTAAAGGCAGAGTGCAAACAGAGAGAGTCCAGTAGAACTTGGAGCACACGCTTGTACTAGGGTCCACTGGTGGAGTTCTTTTGGGGTTCCATGCCAAGGCCAGATGGATAAATTCAAACCAAATTAAGTAAGGTTTTGGAAATCTTCCTGGGGACCTTATCTGAGGGGGATTATAAGAAGAAGGACTTGGGAGGCAGGAGAAACTGCTTATGTCGGAGCCATCTTAGAATATCAGAATATCAGGAACTACATCACATTTACTTGTGCCTCTTCAGGGTGTTATCTATGGCATGTGCTCACAGGAGGAGCTAGTGTTTCCACTCAGGGCCCCTGCAGTCTCCTTGATCACACAAAATGGATGCTGAGGCAGCAATATTATGAAATAGTTTAGATGAACTCTCAACACAGCCCTAACCTGAAACTATATAAAGAACTCTAGAAAATGTTGTTTAGTTTAGCTAAGTTGAAAACATAGGGAAACAACCCAGTTCACCTTTTGTCAACCTGAGATACATGTACACATCTTTTAACTATACCTAACCTCCAAAGAAAGATAAAAGCAAAGTCACACTCTACTTAACGATGCAACTGAACTTCATACAACCAAAAACACACTAACCCTTTCTCCAAAAAAAGGATAAAAGTCCCAATGTCACTTTATCCCTTTTTTGGGTGCTGTTCTTTTCTCTTCTAGCTGAGGCACTTTTAAAATGTTAAATAAGGCTAAGTATTATTAGAATACTTTTGTTAAATTATACAAATTATGGGATTTAAAAAAAGAATTGAATGAGTTCATGCACATATATTCAAATAAATATAAGGAAGAAAGCCCTAATATGATTGTGTAGCTGATATTTATAATTTGACATTTCTGTATTTCCTTTGCACTCAATGAGATCCTCAAAAGTTCATGGTTCTTTGCCTCACAGGACGACACAAACCCTCATTTCTGAAAGGTCTGGGCTTTATCCGTCCTGTTTGTATTGAGTACTTACAGTTCTCCATTAACTTTTTCACAGAACATGGGGTACTAAGAGGTATCCAGGGTATCTACTTCATTCCAGGCCTATGTCCTCTCACCCCATAGTAGCAAATTGATTTCCTCTGAAGAGTCAGGATCAATTATCCCAAAGAGCATAGAAATCCCTTTCTTTGCCAGCAGATTCAGTGTCTTGAGAATTCGGAAGTGGCCAGGTGGCAATCTCAACATCTAGTTTAATAAAACAATTTTGGCCCCTTCTGAGAATATTAATTCCATGGGAACTAAGACATATCAAGCAGCAGAACTCAAAGATATGAGGTCAGGAAGCAAAATTTTTACTAATGGTTCATTTGCTAGGGGTAAAAGTAAGAGAATTACCCCCCCCCCCAATTTTATCCTTGGTTTCCTGAGTTATGAATGTGTGCTATGGGAGAAATAGCACTAAATGTTGGTTACTGATTTATAACATATATCACATCCTAGGGGACATTATTTCAACTCCAGAAGCTGATGTGCCCATCTGGCACAGTAACTGAATCTCCTAAAGGCTTTTTCACTATTTGATCATGCTAGCTTCTGCAGTGTGATGATGATCATGGGAATCAATAAATTCCATAAACATGAGCCAATTTGCAGACACATCAACATTTCCTTCATCCTGAAAATCATATCTTGACATGTTCCAGATGCTTTGACTCTAGATATTTCATTGAAATGGCATACTACTGAATTTCTGTGGCAGTTACCTCCTTCTGTCTAATACACATGTACATTATCAGTGTGTCTAGAAAAGCTGCTTCTTTCTTGTTAGCATGTCCAATGAGAATCATATGATTAATTGAATGGCTTAGAGTTATTCTGGAATTGGGAGGCCATCAAAGTACCTATGGACAAGATTATGATATTGGGATAAGAAGCTGATATTACCCTAGTGTAGAACAGTGAATGTGTATTTCTGGTCCTGTCAGGTGAAATCAAACAGTCCCCAATAAAAAGATAGAATATAGATATCAAAGTAGCATTTATTACATCAATTGATAATGCCACATGCTGGGAAGCAGGTCTATTTGCCCCAGTATCAAAATCACATCTGAAATGGTGGTTCCACCTGAAGTCACCACTTGATTAAATTTATGATAATCCAATGTCATTCTGAAAAATCCAACTGTCTTCAGTGCAGGCCAAATAGGGGATTTGAATGAGACTATGGTAAGATTCACCATGCTGTGCATCTTTCAAGTCTTTGATAATGGCACCAATTTCTGCAAAACTTCAAGGATGCAACATCTATTTGATAGAAGCAGTTCTAGCAGCTTCCGTGTGGCCTTTCCTAACATAATGGCCTCCAAACTCCTCTAAGAAGAAATAAAATGACTCCTTAGGAAGACCTGTGTTGAAAAAAGAAATGCTAATTGTTGGGATTCTGTCAGTTGGTAAGCATGTCTATTCAAATATGATTTCCAGACTGAAGAAATAAAACACAGAGTTAGTTCAGGAACCCACTGAGTCCACTGTGAGATGGACCTTAACCAGAATTTACTAACCCCCTGGACTCCACCTTACTCAGATTGATAAACCACACTGGGGTTTGGGTCTCAAAAATGTAGTGGCAGTTCAGAGCCATTGTCCAATAATATCCCTAAATCCTTCTTATATACACTTTTCCAGTGCACAGTTATCATGTAAAAGTCTGCATATCTCTTTTGGAAAGGCCGTGAGGATGATTTACAATATACATTTTTAATGTTTATTTATTTTTGGGACAGAGAGAGACAGAGCATGAACGGGGGAGGGCAGAGAGAGAGGGAGACACAGAATCGCAAACAGGCTCCAGGCTCTGAGCCATCAGCCCAGAGCCTGATGCGGGGCTCGAACTCACGGACCGCGAGATCGTGACCTGGCTGAAGTCGGACGCTTAACCGACTGCGCCACCCAGGCGCCCCTACAATATACATTTTTAAATGTGTAGAAAGTTTCTTTCTCAAGGGATCCAGTCTGCCCTTCATGAAAGGTACTCTGAATTTATGAAAGGGCTCAGGTGTGAGAATTTGTCTAGAGGTTGCAACTGTATTGTGACTCAAGTCAGAATTCTGTTCACCAGACTAAAGCTTTTCTGTTTATCATATTAAGTAAGACTTTAGTAGACTGTTTTTCATTGTAAGAACATCATGAACAATTAGCAAAGATCACCAATATCTGAACTTCAAGTCATTCTGACAAATGCTTTGGCTTTGTTTAGTAACCATTTCTAGTACCTTTATAACAACCATACTCTGGAAATTAACTACCACAGGCTGGTCCCTATCACCCTAGTAAGTATCACCCTTTCATCAAGGATTACAATTCACTTATGGTAGTTCCCACTGTCATTCCCAACCTACAGACAATAGCAAATACTGAGATCATCAAGGACACTAGAATCCTTTCCTGGATATATTTCTCACAGCTTTGGTGAAGCAAATAATCTTTGGTCATTCCAAAGAATATAAGGAATTAAGTGATTGTCTTTCATGATAAATCCACACTAGAATTCTTACCTTCTTTAGCCTTTGGATACTTACTTCTATAGTGTACCAAGGAAGATGTGGATCTTAGTCCCTTGATCTCTGAGAAAGAATGAAATATGGCCTTTTGTAGCAACATGGATGGAACTGAAGAATGTTATGCTAAGTGAAACAAGTCATACAGAGAAGGACAGATTCCATGTTTTCACTCCTATGTGGATCCTGAGAAACTTAACAGAAGACCATGGGGGGAGGGAAAGAAAAAAAATGATTAGAGAGGGAGGGAGCCAAAACATAAGAGACTCCTAAAAACTGAGGACAAACTGAGGGTTTATGGGGGGCGGGAGGGAGGGGTGAGTGGGTGATGGGCATTGAGGGCACCTGTTGGGATGAGCACTGGGTGTTGTATGGAAACCAATTTGACAATAAATTTCATAATAAAAAAAAGGAAGATGTGGAATTTTCCCTTTGTTTTATAGACCTTTTTTTAAGTCCAAAGCTCTGCTTTCTCTCCAAGAATGGTTAGAATTTCTTCTAGTTATTGGGGCTAGCCTATTGAATCCAGAATCTATCCTGAAGCAAATATATCAACAAATTCAGTCAAATCCAACATATTTCTTCCATTTTACCCTAGTCGATCAAGGATCTATACCCATATCTGGAATAGTCAATATTATGCTAATTTTCATCTATGTATATTATCTCCTGAGTCCTGACAGGACTTGAATCTGGTTATAGGTTTAAAAACAATGAGACTGGTGAGGGTACATCATCAGAAGGATCAATGTTTCCTTGTACTTTTGGGATGGTCATTATAGGTTCTTAAGACAACCTTCCTTAGTCAGGGGAGGAAGAGGTACTTCTACTGGCATAGGAGGTTCAGGAAAATATAGTTTTAAGGTACTCAATTTTACTGAAATATTCCCACATGTGCTCTCCCCATTTTGAAAGTAAAATCCTCCTCTGATGAATTCCCTACATTTAACATATGCAATTCTATGACTTTATGAATACGTTATTTTTCTGTAATGCAGCCACTCTCATGATTACACTTGAGGTTTGGTTTTCAGAGTGAGGGTGGGAGAGGGGCAGAGAAAGAGGGAGATACAGAATTTGAAGCAGACTCCAGGCTCTCAGCTGTCAGTGCAGAGCCCAACATGGGGCTTGAACCCACAAACTGTGAGACCATGACCTGAGCTGAAATTGGACACTTAACCAAGTCACCCAGGCTCCTCTTCGTTTAATAAAAATAGTTTGAGTGTTTGTTATTACATTCTTCTGTATGGTATTTGAGTTTCTTTCTGGTAAGTGGCTATGGGTAGTAGCAATTACATATCAGTTAATTCAATTATCAGAATTAATTTGAATTTCTGTAGGCCCTCAGTTCCTATAAGGACTCTTCCAAATGTATTCATTCTTACTCCAAAGAATGTGGACTTTCACAATCTCACTCTGGGAGGTATACCAGAGTTTCTTTTGAGCCCTTGTGTAGTAAAGAATTCAGACTTTTTTAAAAAAGAGGTCATGTCATCAGCTTCTAGGAGATAACATATCTTTCTTTATAGGAGTGGTTGCTGGCCACATTGGATATCATAGTGGAACCAACTGTACACTATAGTCTTAGGATAGAGCTAGCCAGGCCTAAAAGATGAATCATGGGATTTACGGTAGGGGCTTTGGGTCATACTTTTGGAGAATAGGCTCAACCATGTTGGCAATTAACCCATCAACCATACCTATGTAATAGAGCCCCAATAAAATCTCTGAACACTGAGACTCAGGTGAGCTTCCTTGGTTGGCAATACTCTATATGTGTTGCCTTACATTGATGCCAAGAGAGTAACATGTCTTAATTCCACAAGAGAGGACAATGGATGCTTCACATTTAGAACCCTCCCAGACTCTGCCCTATGCATCTCTTCTTTGGCTGATTTTAAACTGTATTCTTGTGTTAAAACATAACCATGAGTAAAATAGCTTTCTTAGAGTTCTCAGAGTCCTTCTAGAGAATTATCAAAACTGAGGTGGTGATTTCAGGACTCTCTGAACCTGAAGTTGGTGTCTGACATGAGGGTGGTCTTGTGGAGTATTGTGCCCTCAGCCTTCACAGTTTGGTTAACTCCAGGCAGGCCCTGAATTCCAATGCTTTTGTTTTCCCTCTGACATGGAAAGTGGATCTTTCTGCCCATTAGCCATGCTTTAGGAATTGGCAGAGGCATCTTGCAAAACAATTGCTCCTGTTACCAGGTTCATCCCTCCTGGCTGACTTTTTTTTTTTTCTTGAATCCTGACTTCCAAATTATTCACAATCTGTGAATCCTTTAGAGCAGATGTTTCATATACTTTTTAAAATTTTACCACCTGTTTTCAGGTAGATATTTCAGTTCATATTACAGTCCATTATTATCAAAATGAAAAAAACCAAATAAAAAAAAACACTTATGCATTGTAAAAAAAATCAAAAAAGACAAATCACAAGTCACTTATTTCCTAACATATTAGGAGCTTTTGAAATTGGGTAGCATCAAGAATCTGCTAGAAAAATGGGCAAATGATATAGATATATCATTGATTTTTAAAATATGCAAGTAATCCTGTGATATATGAAGGGGAAAAAACTTCAGCCTTTATTAAAATAGGAGAGATCTGAATGAAACACACTGAGATACCATTTCCCACCTACTAGATTGAAAAAAAAGTGAAACTATCATATATTTTCTCCTGAAAAATGTGTAGTTTCAACTTTGTTTATTCTAAAACCCAAGTCATGATGGGCAACTCTAGTGTTGATAATTTAATCTGAAATTATTTCTCAATAAAATAATCAGGGAGCTTGGAGAAATTCTTGGTTCCAGGTCTAAGGTACTAAATGTGCAGATGAACCTGAAGTAGTTTATTCTTCCAGAAATAAGGAAATTCTCAAAGATTAATGTGATCATGTCAAAAGTGTCAGCTAGAATCAGCTTCCACTGGCATCAGATGGAACAATTGAAGGATCATAACGAAAACAACTACAAAAATTGAATCATGTCAACTGTGTAAAAGTCTAAGAGCTCTTAATAATAACAGAAATACTCTCACTGGTCAGCATTGAAGGTTCCTAGGGCATCAGCACATCATTCTAAAACGGGTTAATAAGGAAAAGAATGTATATTTACCATTATTTTCATTTTGGTTGGTATTAAAAACCAACCACACTCTTGATGACATGCTTTTAAAAGGAGAATCATAGCTAAAAAGTAGAGAAAAGACATTGGCATTTAAAATTACCATTTATAGGGGCGCCTGGGTGGCGCAGTCGGTTAAGCGTCCGACTTCAGCCAGGTCACGATCTCGCGGTCCGTGAGTTCGAGCCCCGCGTCAGGCTCTGGGCTGATGGCTCAGAGCCTGGAGCCTGTTTCCGATTCTGTGTCTCCCTCTCTCTCTGCCCCTCCCCCGTTCATGCTCTGTCTCTCTCTGTCCCAAAAAATAAATAAACGTTGAAAAAAAAAATAAAAATAAAATAAAATAAAATAAAATTACCATTTATAAACTTGAATGAAATAATTTTTCTTCATTTATAATTCTAAAGTTAGTAGGGTGAAGTGCTGTCGGGGAAATTCGCCAGGGACGAAAAGATAAAGCTGAATTTCTAAGTTTGATAACTGGGGAGGGGTATGTGCCTCATGAGCTCACCTACTAGAAAGTCCACATAACCACCTCTAGAGATGTATTGCTCTCCTAAACTGATCTTAAATCTAATAACACCTCAAGACATAAGCTACCAGTTTAGAGAAACTACAGACTAAATGAGTTATCAGTTAAGCAAAAAATAAGGAGTATTATATAGGGAAGATACCATGGAATAAAATTATTATATATGGGGAAGATATCCCTATTATTATTATATACAGGGATAATTTAGAGAGAGAAGATATCATGGAATAAAAAGCATGCAAGACATAATAGCAGAAAAAGTGTGGTAATTTTATTTTAGTAAAGTAGTCTGTACATATCTGATAAATGTTTTCTATCCATGAGTCATAGGAGTGAGTTATTTATTTGTGTAATTCATTTGGTGACATATTTTTATAAGAGGTGAAATAACTAATTATGGCAGCAAATAACTTTTGTGAATTAAATCCCAATATCCAACATTGACTTGTTTTCTGCACAGTTTTGTAAATATATCTAATTGATTTTTGAATTTCAGCTGACCCTAAAATTTTAGTTTGAAATTTCTTTGTCTCTTCTTTACTGATCCTAATACCTTTATTAAAATATAAATGATTTGTAAACAATACTTATGTGCAGCAAGTGCTGATGTTAAAAGATTAATGACTTTTATTTTTTAAGTCAATAGCTCTCTGTAAGTTAATATAAATAAGTATTATATTTCTTCTTGTGAGTTTATATTAGAGAGTAGACCCCAAAGAAAGGCACACTGAAATTTTTAAAGTTCTTTTTATCCTCAATGGAAATACACTGATGTTACACACTTCAAAAGCAGAAAAGTTCAATGGAGAGAATTTTATATTGATATATAGAGAATAAAGGGACCCCAAAAAAATCTCCTACAGCATCTCTAAAATCACCTGAGATTTCCTTGAAATTTTATTTCACTGAGATAAGATTCAGGGAAATGTTTAGGTGGTACTATGTGAAGTTTCTGCCAGTAACCCTTTAAACACCCTTAGTTATTCTTGTAGATAAGCATCCATTATAAGGAACAGGTATTTTTACATGCCCATCCCAAGACAAGAGAACACACTGTTCATGACAGAAAATACTAGATTTTGTGGCCTGAGGCCTAAAAGAAATTAGTGTATACTAAATTTAGAAAATCAGGAGATGAAGCCAAAATAAATATTACACATCACTTGTCTATTAGTGTATTCATTTTAAAAATGAAAGTTTTCTCTGTAAAGTTCTTTGTGAAGTAACTATTTTACTGGGTGGAGGATTTTTATTTGTGTATTCATTTAATTGTTTGCCTAGAGATAACAGAAATGGGAGAAATAGGAGTGAATGAAAATGAGGAGGGAAGAGTTGGCTTCTTCAAAATTGCACTACTTTTTTAGTAACATCTCACCATTTCTTTAAAAAAAATTTTTTTGGGGCGCCTGGGTGGCTCAGTCGGTTAAGCGTCCGACTTCAGCTCGGGTCACGATCTCGCGGTCCGTGAGTTCGAGCCCCGCGTCAGGCTCTGGGCTGATGGCTCAGAGCCTGGAGCCTGCTTCCGATTCTGTGTCTCCCTCTCTCTCTGCCCCTCCCCCATTCATGCTCTGTCTCTCTCTGTCCCCAAAATAAATAAACATTAAAAAAAATTTTTTTTAAATTTTTTAACTTGTATTTATCTTTGAGAGAGAAAGAGAGAGAGACAGACCATGAGTGGGGAAGGGGCAGAGAGAGAGAGGGAGACACAGAATCCGAAGCAGGCTCCAGGCTCCAAGCTGTCAGCACAGAGCCAGACAGAGGGCTCGAACCCACAAGCTGTGAGACCATGACCTGAGCCCAAGTCAGACATTTAACCAACTGAGCCACCCAGGTGCCCCTACCTCTCATCATCTCTCATTTTAAAGCAATAAAAGGAGAAGAAGGCAATATTTATTATTCTCTAGGGGAAAAAAAAGTGAAAGCATCATAATTTATTGAAAACAGAATTGGAGGTGTGGAGTCAATTTTGCTGAAAAATAATTTTCAATAGCCTAAACATGAGAAAAATTTTTGCACAGCTTGTTCGTGGCGACCTCCTGTATGGATGTGAACTCTGAACATGTACAAGGTACTGAATGATGCGTGAATTCCCAACATCATTGGTCAGAGAGCACGGGGTTAAATAGGGCCCTCACACCTTCACGTGACTGACAGCAACCAAGACAGGGACGCAGCTGCTGTCCTCAGATCCTCTGCACTGAGAGCCACAACGGCAAAAGCATCTCTGAATATTTGCTGTTGCTTAGAACCTGCTGATTTGCATCTCAATTTAGATTGTGCTTTTTGCCACTGGCACTGCCCCATGATTACAGAGGTTACATAAGAAAAATGACTTTTAACGTGCCGAGGTTTGGCACGTAAGCAGAGGGTGCTGGGGAAAAAAAAAGATAAATTTTCATTCAGAAGTCTTTATTTTGAGGCTCCAGGGAAACAATGCATGGTCTTTCTGGAAAATGAATACAACACTCTGTGTTCCTTTCTTTCAAAATAGGCTTAAGATAATCAGTCAACCAGTATTTATGAAATTGATATTCATAATACATGATCATTGTATATCGCTTCAAAGCTTATAAAGTGTGTTCTCATTTCTTTGTTCTCTTTCTCTGTTCTTCAGTATAGATTTGGGATAAATGATTATTCTCTCCCCCCCCCCCTTTTTTTTTATGAGTGAGCTATTTCATTCTGAGGGAAGTTATTGATTTAACCAGGCAAACCGCTGGCCTAGCCTTAGTTGTAGCCTTCATCAAAAAATAGTTTACAATCTAGAGCAATCCGGTGGGGAATAATAAGACAAAATCACTCACTGCCTATTAACAGATTTTTGTTTACACCAATTTTAGACCACTTATCAGATGCTACCTTGAAAGGAATATAATAAGAATAATAACAGCAAAATTAGTAACTAATTTTGTTGAGTGTTTATTATGTACTACGCACTAGGCTAATCACTTTGCACATCTCATTTCACTCAGTATTTGCAGAAACCCCATGGGAGAAGCGTTATTATCACTATTTTTGAGATGAGAAAAGTTAGTGATTGACAGCAAGGGCTCTGTAGTCAGACAGACGAGGTTTAGAGTCTTGATGCCCCCTAACTAGCTGGGTAGACTTTGAGTGATGATGCCCTTTCTATACCCCAATTTAATCCCTATAAAGAGAGAGAAGAATTTTTTTTTTTCAACGTTTATTTTTGGGACAGAGAGAGACAGAGCATGAACGGGGGAGGGGCAGAGAGAGAGGGAGACACAGAATCGGAAACAGGCTCCAGGCTCTGAGCCATCAGCCCAGAGCCCGACGCGGGGCTCGAACTCACGGACCGCGAGATCTTGACCTGGCTGAAGTCGGACGCTTAACCGACTGCGCCACCCAGGCGCCCCGAGAGAAGAACTTTTGAGAGATTCAATTAAATAGCACATATGAAACACTTAGCATAATATCCAACATGTGGTAAGTATTCTGTATGTCCTAGATTATTGGTATTGATGTTGTTCTTTTTATCATAAGTCAAGGCCCCAACAGAAAACAAATTTAAATCAAATGGTTCAAATGAAGAGACGCTCACAAAAGACAATTTATGGAGGTTTGGGCAGGATTTAGGAAGCCAACATGAGCTACTAGAGTAAGCAGAGATTAGCAGCCATGGAGAAACACTACCTCTAGTCCTGAAGGGGCCAGAGGAGAAAGTGTGCTCCTGGAATGCAGTGAGAGCTTGAGCCTGAGAGAAGGGGCTGAGTGGCAAGATCTGTAGTCAGGAAATAATGTAGGTCCTGTCAAAGTTGAGGCTCCAAAATCAAAGGAACAAGTGAGAAATCCCAAAGCCTCCTTCTCTGTCTGCCCTCCAGTCTCTTGCCAGTGCTTCCCATTACATGAAACCAATCAGATGATATAATTCAGAGTGGCCTTCTAAAAAAAAAAAAATGGTGGGGGGGAGGGATCAATTTGAAAGGGTAGGGGTAATTGTACCTTCCACACCTCTATCAGGATAGAATAAGAAATTCTTTAATCTATAAACTTTTCTCCCCCAACAGCCCATGAGTCATTCACACTTAACGAATTAATCAAGTTATGAAGAACTGAATAGATCATGCTTACTAAAAATAAAAAAGGGGAGAGTGAG
The DNA here is from genome assembly GCF_018350155.1 of Leopardus geoffroyi. Classification (NCBI taxonomy): domain Eukaryota; kingdom Metazoa; phylum Chordata; class Mammalia; order Carnivora; family Felidae; genus Leopardus; species Leopardus geoffroyi. Next base: position 118,423,560 of record NC_059327.1, read on the forward strand.
AAAGAAAAAAAGAGTAAATTTTTCCATGTTAATTTTCTTGGTTTCTATGAAAATGAATTAATAATTTTTCTCACTACTACAAAGAGGAAGCAGTTTGATCGAGTCTGAAATACTTGAATACATGATGAGAATGTGTTTTGAAAATGGAATTGGGAAATAAATCTATTGACAACGAGACTTCGATATAGCCTCCCTTATGTTCTAACAGCAAAGGTCTTGATGGTCTTCTAAAGAAAAATTAAATGAAAAATTCATTGAAGCTTGGCTCCAGAGTAAAGACAGCTCAGTTTATGCTCAGAAATCATATAACACTTCAAACCATGGCAGACCAGCCCATGCTGAGCCGATAATGAAAGGTATTTAAGATATTCTGACCTTGGTTAATACCAGATATAAGAGAAAAGACAAGAAGAGGTTTTGGGGAAGTCTGAAGATGATTTCTTCTTTATCTGTACTCTTTGTAGTTTTCTGGGTTGTTTCTTTTTCTCTCCTTCCTTCCTCAATGTGACCACCCTCTCCCACTCTCTCCTGTAAGAAGAGTTAGTAAAATACTGTCTTCCAGATAGGGGAGAATCCCTGATTTGGGGACATTATGTAAAGATTAGTACTTACACACATTTTCCAGAGAAATAAGGTTTATCAGTGCATAAGTTTCATCTGAAGTCCCAAATGCGGTAGCTTGAAAAGGCTTCTTGTACATATTTCAGAATGATTGGGCTTCCTCCAAAAATTTGTCCTTTTTTTTCAGAGAGAAATGAACCATCAGCCAAATAGGTGACCAATGTCGGGATATGGAGAAAATGACTCAAAGATCATGACCACCTTTCCTCTGGAATCCTTGTGTTATGAAGCAATCAGAGGTGCTGCACATAGCAGCAAAACCCCAGAGAAGCATGATTAGCAGTTTTAGTTAGTGAGAAACTGCCATTTAGAAATCAGGCTAAGTTATCTCTTTCAGGGCCTGAGACTGGACAGGCACCTAGATACCTCATTAGGATACTAAAATTCTCAGAGTTCTAAAGAAAAGGGAAATGTAATTAGAATGCATAGATATTTTAAAATGGAAATTATTATTATTATTATTATTATTATTATTATTATTACATATGGCCCCCCAAATAAATATAGTTTTGACTTTTGCCAGAAAGAGGTATATAGAATAAAGCTGTCCTATTTTTTCTCTCTACCCATGTATTATTCTTGTACCACAAATGCATTTTCTCGAAGAGTTATCAATCTGAATTCCTTCTAGGTCATGATATACCTCTTGCTTCGAATACCATTAATGAAAACAAAACAGACAGTAAAATATAGTTGACGGCATTCTACCAAACAATACGAAGATCAATTATCTGGACATATCCATATCATGCTTAATAAGCAAATTCACATTTAAGTTCATACTGTTTTCTATTGTGCTTTATTTGTGATTTTCCCCAACATACGCTGGTTCTCATTTTACTTTTGGAAGTTGAAAATCGATCACAGATGAATGGATAAAGAAAAACAGGCATACATATACAATGGAATATTGTTCAGTCTTTAAAAATAAGAAAATCCTGCCATTTGCAACAGCACGGGTAAACTTGGAGGACATTGTGCTAAGGCACAGAAGGATAAAAACTACATGACTCCATTTAAATGAAGCATTTAAAATAGTCAAATTTATAGAAGCAGAGAATAGAATGGCTGTTGCCAGGGACTGGGGCATACCGGGGGAGGGGGGGTGGAGAACTAGGAGTTGTGGTTTGGTGGGTACAAAGTTTCAGTTATGCAAGATGAAAAAGTTCTAGATACCTGTTGCACAACTTAACATCTCTAGTTAATATATACACTTAAAAATTTGTTAAGAAGTTGGATCTCATGTCAAGTCGTCCACACCACAGAAACAAAAACAACAAAAAGAAAGACATCCCCTCCCCACCCTCTCAAAAAAGAGAGAAAAGGAGGCAAACCATAACAGACTCTTAACTACAGAGAAAAAACTGAGGGTTGATGAAAGGAGGTGGGTGGGGGATGGGCTAGATGGGTGATGGCTGTTAGGACACTAGCTGTGATGAGCAGTAGGTGTTATATGTAAGTGATGAATCACTAAATTCTATTCCAGATACCAATATTACGCTGGATGTTAACTAACTAGAATTTAAATAAAAAATTAAAAAAGAGGAAGACCCAAGAAAACTGTTGGGAGACGTGTGTGTTTATTACCTTGATTATGGCCATGATTTCACAGGTGTCTGCATATGTCCAAACTCATCATGTTGTACACATTAACTATGCACAGATTTTTTATATGAATTATATCTTAATAATGCTGTTTTAAAAAAACAAACCTATATTTTTAAAAATAATCAAAATGCCAGTGGTCAAATAACTGGCCTGGCAATTTCTCTTTCCATATATGTATCATATAGTACATCATATAGTGGTCAGACAAGACCATATCCAAACATACATATAATTGACTTACGAGCTATTATTTGGGGATTCTTAGTAATACTCTATGTGCAATATATTCATAAACAGGAAAAGTAACTCCCCACTAATATTCCTTACACTAAGAGATTTTTTAAATTTTTTTTTTAATGTGAATTTATTTTTGAGAGAGAAAGAGACAGAGCTTGAGTGGGGGAGGGGCAGAGAGAGAGGGAGACAGAATCTGAAGCAGGCCCCAGGCTCTGAGCTGTCAGCACAGAGTTCAACACGGGGCTTGAACCCATGAGCCATGAGACCATGACCTGAGCTGAAGTTAACTGCTTAACTCACTGAGCCACCCAGGCACCCCAACAACTAAGAGATTTTTTTACTGCATGTTTCAAGGCCACGTTAATGTAAAAGCTTAACTTCTTTTCCAGGTTCCTACGTGGAGCAAAAAAGAAGCCTTGAGTCTCAATCCACCTAAATCACTAGTAGTATCAATAATTCATGTTAATATTAATGAATGATCTCAAATAGCCTTCCTACAATGACAATTATATTTCAAACTCAGTAATTTTATCCTTTACAATTCCCAAATATAAACCTATAAATAACAAAGAGAATGAAAATCTATTGCATGCATACTTACTATAGATCCAGATCTGGTGTGTGTGTTTTTTATCTGGCTTAATAAAATTGACTTAATCCCTATAAGCACATTGGAAGTTGTGTGAGATTGGATTTTTTACTACCTTATGAAGTCTACTTAATAAGGAAATAATGAATAAACCTATATATAATATTTACATATTATTTATATTTAATATTTTATTTATAAAGCAAATAAGTATAAACAAATATAATATCTATCATTAAATATTAATCTTTATATAATTTAATTAATTTATTTAAATGCCTCTAAATTAAGTTTATTTAATTTTTTTTATTAAATTTAATTCAGTTATTTAAATAAATATATTATTTAATGTTTTCAAGGCCACATGTAAAATAACAGTTGATGAATACAGGATTCATTTGAGCAAATATGCCTTGGGCTCATGGGTTGCTCTACCAGTTGATGACATTTCCAACAGATGCATGAACATCTACACAGCCCTATCTAATGCAGGTTACCAATGGGCTCTTTCTATCTGTTGATTGGTTTTCTACAAAAAATGTCTTGATGTCTTTATATAGCTAGCCAAAAGGCTTATAATACTCTAATGACATCTGTGTTAAAGAAGAGAAACTCAGAGAGCCAGAAGAACAAGTGTGTGTGCATAAGTAAACACAGAATGTGGATGGCAAGGCCACGCACGAATTGTTACTGAACACCTGATTAGTACAATAGCTCCCCACTAGCATTCCATTTGTCTAGATGTGTTATACTTGTATTTACCTGCTACTTTTGTAGGCAGTTGGCTGAGACATTAAGTGGGTGAAACCTTAAGCCTGGAAGTAATATTTGCCAAACAAGTTTCATAAAGCACAAGAGTGTGTAAGCTTTCTTTTCCTTTCCTTTTTCCTTTTTTTTTTTTTTTCGTAAAAAATAACCACTAAAGAAGCACACTGAGTTTAACTTTATGCATGCTACTCTGGTCCTAAAAGTCCTCATGTGTTTACTAAAAAATTATTAGTGAGCCTTAAAATAGTAATAAAATATTTACAGAGCTTTGTCATTGAAAAGAAGACATACTATGTATTCTTTTGGATGTAAGAGAGTCAATTTGTTGTTTTAACAACTGCTTTTGGAAAATGACCACAATGAGTAAACAGTAACTGTTTTTCCTGAGCCTCTTAGTGTTAATTTTGAAGTCTTTTGAATTCAAGTGTCTCTTTCTGACTGCCCTCCTGCTCACTACTATTGAAACCACACAGGAGATTTTCCTTTAATTAATTAGGGTATAATTAAACAGCAGGTACCCAAGCAGAAGCTGGAGAGTTGGTTCCATCTGTTCTGCAGGGTCTCGCGGTGGTGACAAGAGAGTTCCCCCCACGAATTTTACCTTGAGCGGTTTTTGTATTTTAATTTCCAGCTATCTCTTTTATAAATTGCTCTTATGATTTCACTTGATAATTTAACACTTCAAAATTGGAACCCCTCCAGCATTTACCCTGAACACATGCAAAAAAGGATAATAAAGGGGTGGAGAGAAAGTGTTCTATAAAATTCAGATTCGCAAACACAATTAAAAGAATATATCATTCACTTATTAATGCTAAACAGTGGGCAGACACCATTCCATGAAAGCAATCAACTTTAATTTGAAGATACAGGGACTTAAAGGCATAGAGAAGGAGTGCCTGGGTGGCTCAGTTGGTTAAGCATCTGACTCTTGATATCGGCTTAGGTCATGATCTCGCAGTTTGTTGAGTTCAACCCCATGAGGCTCCACTCTTGACGATACAGAGTCTGCTTGGGATTCTCTCTCTCCTCTGCCTGCCACTCCCCATTTTCCCTCTCTCTCTCTCTTTCTCTGTCTCTCTCTCTCTCGATAAACTTAAAAAAAATAAAGACACAGAGAAGACTGTCAATATTTCAGAATGTAGAGGGTGGGACGAGCTTTAGGAGAGGCATATATTAGTACCTCATTTTTAGTCCAAAAGAGTCCCTAAACTTTCAAAACCAGGAATGCAATTTTTCCTAAAAGAAAATTACTGGAAACATGAAGTAAAAATGGTAACATCCTCAGATAATAGGACACCTGTATAACTTGCTACTATATATTATCATTTTTTATGAATCACTTATTTCTTCTGCAAAATTGTAAGTTTTATGAGAAGATATCAATTTGATTCATTTCTTTTTTCCGACAGAAGATACTGGAATGCTCAACTGCTATTGTTGAATGGCAATAATTCAATCATTTATTTCATTCTGTTTATTTCTTGTCCATTGTAAAAAAAATTACCTTGCTCCTTGATCACAGCATATTCAGATCAAGAGGAGGCTAGGGCTCTGAATGATTGTCAGTGTCACAGCTTGACCCTAATCTGAAATAGAACTGATGTGCACTGTTGGTGGGAATGCAAATTGATGCAACCACTGTGGAAAACAGTCCACACTAAAAATAAAATAGTTTTAGTCCAAACTAAAAATAAAATTATCCTGTGATCTAGGAATCACACTACTAGATATTCACCCAAAAAATGCAAAAACACTAAATCAAACAGATACATGCATCCTTATGTTTATTAGAGCATTATTTACAACAGCCAAATATGGAAGCAGCCCAATTGTCCATCAATAGATGAATGGATACCAAAAATGTGGTATATATATAATGGAATATTATTAACCCATGAAAAAGAATGAAATCTTGTCATTTGCAATGATGTGGATGGAGCTAGAGTATTATGCTAACTGAAATAAGTCAGTCAGAGAAAGACATATACCATGTAACTTCACTTACATGTAAAATTTAAGAAACAAAACAAATGAGCAAAGGAAAAAAGAGAGATAGACAGAAAGAGAGAGAGAGGGAGATAAACCAAGAAATATACTCTTAACTATAGAGAACAAACTGATGGTTATCAGAGGGGAGGTAGGTGGGGCAATGAGGGAAATAGGGGATAGGGATTAATAACACACTTATCATCATAAAAATAATAAAATAAAATGATTTAAGAAAGTTATGTTTTCAGGATGCTTACCAAAGAAAGGTTTTAATGACTATAATGTACCATGGGATGTAAATAAAGGAAATTCATAAGATCTGTTTGTAATTATTTTGTCTGAATATTAGAAAAACAATTAAATTGATTTGCCTGTGATACTAAGTTAAAACAATGCAGCACTTGAACTTTAGCTTTAGAAGACACATATTAACAATTATAATTTAATTATTAAACTAAACTATTATTCATTGATTCAATAAATATGTATTAACTTCATGTGCTGAATAAACACAGACTAAACCTTGCACACATGACAAAATATTTTGTGGACGAGTATATTGCAAAAGAAGTCCACTTTTCAAGATCCTGTAGTAAAGGCATTTCACCAAGTCAAAGTGACCAGGAAATGAATGACCCTTGAGTTGAGATGAGGACGGCGAGCGGGACTTAAGCAGGTGGAAAAGAAAAGAGTTTCTGAGCACAAGAACAGCATTCACAGAAACTGCTTGTAGGTTTCCATAAAACAACGGCAGTCGTCCCATGAGGGGCGATGGCAATTCAGCTGGTGTGGTGGCAGTGGTAGTGATAAATGATGTAAAGAAATTCCAGACATACACACAAGCATTTTTAGAGGACATTCAGGTGGCTTATACACCACTGTTTCATTAGCTTTTAATATATATCCAAAACATGACTTGTGAAGGGCAAATAAAGTTTGGGATGGGTAAGATTTTACATGGTGCATGTGGAAGAATAATTTCTGTCACATACAGTTTCCTTGTTATTAAAAAATCCAAAATGCTATAGATTTAATGCAAATGAAAGATTAGAAATCTCTATGCTGTCAGCAGGGGAGAATGATAAGCTTTACAACAAAGAGAAGCCAGTGAAGTTATTGAGGTCAATATAGTTATTATGTGTGTGTGAGCAGTGATAGTGTAACAGTCTGAATGAATGGACATGTTTAATATTGGAGACGTTACCACAGACCTATAGCAACAACATCCATATGCACCTAAAGCTGCAAATGAAATATCATTTGTCCAAATTAAAGTGTAATAGAAATAAATGACTTTGATGATGTGATCTAGTCCAAAGATTACCAACTATAGGATTTGACATTGTACATTATAGACATAGGTCAATAAAGTTTATTAACACAATTCATTCAAGATAGGAATAAAACAGAAAAAGTTATGAAGAAATTTAAAAGCAATATAATATAAAATTCATACCAGAAACAGTGATTTCAGTTATTCTTAATCATGTCTTACCCATTATGTAGGATAAAATGACATTTAACTATTTCCAAAATGAAGCATCCTATAGATGCAGAAAATCCATGGTAGCAAGTGACACAATAAATGGTGTGTGTGTGTGTGTGTGTGTGTGTGTGTGTGTGTGTTGAAATCTAGACTTTAAAATATTTTTTATTGCATAATATTGTATTGCTCTACTATCTTCTTATAAAGTTAAGGATTCTTACTCACTTTTGTTTCTTGAGCCTTTGCCTGAGACAAGTCTTTGTCTTACTTGAGGGGCTTTTTTTTAAATCCTTAATGTTAAAAAAATGTCCATGGTGATATAATATAACATCGGTGGTTTACCTTTTGTAGTATGGGACATAGTCTATATGTCTATAAGACTCATGTTTTCAGTTTGGGCAATATCCTGTATTCTTTCTTTGATAATTTTCCATCTTTCAGTTAATTCAAAAATATGCAAGCCTCTTTACACTGGACAGACACTCTATCTCCCTGTTCCCCCTCTGATATTTCTCCATGTTTTGGCTTTTTTTCTTCTCTTATTTTTCTCTTTCAATTTTATCAAGATATAGTCGACATATAGCACTGTGCAAGTTTAAAGCGTGCAGCATAATGACTTTACTTACATATATTGCAGACTCTTACTTGTTTTGTTTTACTTTCAAGTGGTACAAACTTCCAGTTCTAAAATAAGTCAGTCAGTGATAAAAAAAAAAAAAAAAAAGCAAAACAAGAGTTGTTTTTTCAACCAAATCTTGCAACTTTTTTTGTTGATTTTTAAATGTCTTTATTGATTTTTAAAGCCTGTCATCTCCCTAATTTCCAAAATTTACATTCAAATTCTAATTTTCCTCGGCATCCTGAATTTTTATTTGCTAAATCTACCAGTCCTACTAATAAGTACATTTTGCATTGTATCCCAGTACACAGATGCATGAAACTATAATTGAAACAAATATTCACAAAACAATGTCTAACATACTCAGAGTGCATTCTGACATCTTGCATTCTTTTTATTTGTTTAAATGCTAATTTAAATAAATGACCTCATTACTCACCATTGACCAGTCTGGTGCGTATATGTGGGATGAAGGGAGATACACTGCTATGATGCAGTAAAGCAATGAGCAGGTCTTCTCATTAAGGCAACTTCCAATATGGGTATCTGCAGGCCTTTCTCTGAGGTTGGTCAGTTACTACAGAAAATTCTTCAAATCCTTCACTGGCAAATACACATCTGAGTGTTAGCTTTCTCATGCTGGATAGAAGCAGTTCTTCTGCTTAGTGTGTTATATTTCACGTAAACCCTTGACCTTAGTCCTTTAACTTATGGCTAACTCTGTACCCTGCTTGGCGGCCCCAGGAGCCATTTTAAGGTCAGTCCCTCTAGAGAATTAACCCGGGGGTGTAGAGAATTTCCCAATTATGCATAGTGAGGAAGACTTATCATATCCCACATCTAGACTGTATCAGTCAAGTTAGAATAGATTTTGCTGCAGTAACAAAGAATTCCAGGCCTTCAACCTTAAAATAACCAAGGTTTGTTTCTTAATCATGCTGCATGACTACCATAGGTTAAGTTACATTTCTGCTTATCATGATGGGACGTCAGTCATCTTAAATTTTGTTGGTAACCATTCTGGAAAGGAGAAAGATCTCTGGAGAGCCCCACATTGGCTATTCCCTCAGACTGGAAGTGACATAGATTACTTTATCCTGTACTTAATCAGCCAGGATGAATCTCAGGTTCCAACCATCCATGAGAGGTTCAGAAATTGCAGTTAGTTCTATCTCGTGTCCAGGAAGAGAAGAGCAGAAACTGGTAAAAAACAGAGATATGAATTACATAGATATTTAATGACTTCCTCTCATCCCACCACCTGAGTTCCTTAAGCCTTAGACCTCTCCCCTGGATCTGTGAAGCTTCTCCGTAAGCACATAGATTCTAACTTCTGCCATTTGGATGTCTCAGTAATCACCGTTTTCCTTCCTTCAAACCTGCTGTTTTCACTTCTGCCAGCCTTTGTCTTAGTAGACTAACACAATTTGATTGCTTTATTATTAGTTGTGTTTTGAAAGGGAACGGAGAAAATCTTTGTGATGCAACTGCCATGTTTATGTAGATTTTTCACACACCTATGAATGTATGCAAATGTTGACATATTTCAGTCAAAGGTAGAAGTTGTTGTTAATATCTCTTTACAGATAAGGAACTCGGTTACTCTGCCTCCCCTGTGACGTGATACATTTATCTCTAGCATTTATTTTTCATTCTTTCTTGGGATGTCCATCTCTCTCCTTACACTGTCCATCTGTTCTTCCATGTCATCTACTATGTTTATTATAGCTCTTAGTACATCAATTATAGGTTTTTTTTTAAGTTGCTGGTGTGATAACTACAGCATCTCTACCATGGCTGGCTCTCATGCTTGCTCTGTATCTTCAAACTGTTTGTTTGTTTGTTTGTTTTGCCTTCTGGTACACCTTGTAATTTTTCTAGACAGCCAGCCACACTGTATCAGGCACTGGTTCCCATACTGCTTTCCGCCTTTGAGTCTGTTTTCTGTGAGCCATGATATCTTGTATTCACCTGTCTTCTCTCCAGTCTTAGGGGCTGCGGTTTGCCCTGTGACCTCTGCTGTCTACGGATCTAGAAAGAGTTGTTGATTTTTCAGGCCCTTCAGCTTTTTACTTGCTGTTAAGATGGAATTGCGCTTTCACGTTCCCTATATATGGAACAGGAAACTGGAAATCCATGATACATTTTTACAACTTGTTTCAACTTAAGGTCGTAGATTAAAAGCTCATGAATAAAGACTATATCTTTTACATGTTTTTTGTTTTTTTTTAACGTTTTATTTATTTTTGAGACAGAGAGAGACAGAGCATGAACGGGGGAGGGGCAGAGAGAGAGGGAGACACAGAATCGGAAACAGGCTCCAGGCTCCGAGCCATCAGCCCAGAGCCCGACGCGGGGCTCGAACTCACGGACTGCGAGATAGTGACCTGAGCTGAAGTCGGACGCTTAACCGACTGAGCCACCCAGGCGCCCCTATCTTTTACATGTTTAAACTCACTTGCAAATATCACCTAGTAAAATGTCTTGTACATAGGGCAATTTCAGTAAAGATTATTTGAATTAATGATTTAAAGGCCTTTTTGATATCAGATGGAGTTGTAGTAAGGGCACATGTGATCATATGTAGAAGTTATTTCTAAGTTTTAAATCATCATAGAAGTATTAGATTATTATAGATGAACAACTTTCCAATATTTGGATGCAAAGATTTAAGTGAACCTACATTAGATATTTGATTAACTTACTTAATCAACATTCATACAGAGTCCTCTAAGTGCTGGGTCTCGGGAACACAAAGATGAAGGGCCTGGGGTCCTGTACTTAAATAGCTCATAGGCTGTTGACAATATTGAGGAATGTTTTGATAATCTATTTTTTTTTTATTTTTTTAAATGTTTATTTTTGAGAGAGAGAGAGAGCATGAGCAGAGGAGGGGCAGAGAGAGACAGAGAGACAGAGAGACAGAACCCGAAGCTGTCACCACAGAGCCCACACCGGGCTCAAACCCAAGAACCGTGAAATCATGAGATCATGACCTGAGCCAAAGTCAGATGCTTAACCAACTGAACTACCCAGGCGCCCCGATAATCTATTTTTAGAACACTGTTTTTGTTATTTTCAAATAAGCAAGCCATGATTAAAGAAAATAGGGATGCCTGGGTGGCTCAGTCCGTTAAGCGTCCTGCTTTGGCTCAGGTCATGATCTCACGGTTCTTGGGTTCGAGCCCCACGTCGGGCTATGTGCTAACAGCTCAGAGCCTAGAACTCACTTTGGCTTCTGTGTCTCCTTCTCTCTCTGCCCCTGCCCTGCTCACTCTCTGTCTTTCTCTCTCTCTCTCTCTCAAAAATAAATAAGCATAAAAAATTGTATATGAAAAAGAGAATCACTTTTTAAAATTTTATTTTGTTTTATAAATTATTTTTTAAAATTTTATTAATTTTTGAGAGACAGACAGAAACAGAGCCCAGGCAGGGGAGAATCAAGAGAGGGAGACACAGAATACAAAGTGGGATCCATGTTCTAAACTGTTAACACAGAGCCCAATGCGGGGCTCAAACCCAAGAACCATCAGATCATGACCTAAGCCGAAGTAAGATGCTTAACCCACTGAGCCACACAGGCACCCAAAAATATTTCACATTTTATAAATGTCCATAATAGTAAAAATAATTTAAACTAAAATTTATTTTTAAAAACTTGCTTCAGGAATTTCAAAATCGTTCATGTATGGATGTGTGTAAAACAACAGTATTATGTAAGTTTTATATTTATTACCTATTTAAAGATGAATAAATTGAGATTCAGCAGTAGCATATAAGTTGTCCAGTTGGTAGGGCCAGTTCTCAAACAAGAGAGATTCTGGACCTATATTTTCCTCCTTATACAAGAAAACCAGAAAGTAAGTTCACTGCTGTTGAAATTAAACACCTTTATACATTGCATTTTTTTGTAAGGACCAATGGATTTTAATGTAAAAAATACAAAATGTTTGTTGATAGTATTTTAGACTCCACATTGCAAATAATACTTTTTAAATACCATTTGTCAAGATATTTGGTAAAGCATCAAAAATGCATGATCTGAAGTTTCAATATGCTCTGTTATGTGACACACTTTCAATTTGATGACTATAACCTATTAAATAAATACTAATTCATATGCTGCTTCCCTGCTCCTTACTACATTTCTTTCTTTGAAATATGTGGGGTTTTTTTAATTATTTTACTTATATCCAGGACTTTTAGCACAGTGGCTTCCTTGGCAAGAAGAAATAGTCATGCATAGAAAAAAGCAATCCTTAGAGTGGGTAAGAAATTGGACTTACGCTTTCAACCTACTCTTAGGTTCCAGGCCTGTTCTTTTGTTTGCTTGTTTTGTGAATTTCATTTTATTTACATTCTTTAAAGTTCAGGTTCTCCATTTGTAAAATGAGGCTGATAATATTGCCTTCAATATGATTGTTGCAGGTATCAAATGAAACAATGTGTAAGAATTTAATAAAAGTCAGACACTCTAATCAATCCCTTCTTTTTTACAAACAATACCCTGAGAGCCAATGGGTAAACGCTTCAGTAATTAAACACTTCTGCTATCTGGGATCCAGGTATCCTGAGCACAAAGGTTATTTTCTAGACGTTTACCTGCTATTGCTTTTACTAATAATTTCCTGGATTTATATATTTGCACAGCCTTAATTTATCAAATTTCATTTGGTTTCTTATGAAGTATATATGACTGCCTTTTTAAAAATCTCCTGCCATTCTTCTGTCATCTTTTCTGTACCTATATAGTATTAGCTTGCCCTTGTGCCATTCATATTCTATATATTTACAAGAAACCATTTCCTAATTTACCAAGGTAAAATTATTCACCAATCCACTTTTTTCTCCAAATAATTTGTATTCTGCAAGAACAAAAATTATAATATTATGTCTATAATATATACTGAATGCAAAAAAAAGTTATTGAAGGACATCTTTGAAACTCTAAGATATACAAATAGAAAAGAATTTTTAAGATAATTGAGAGTAAATGTTAATCAAGTGATACACTTTTGATTCAGCTAGGTATGGTAATAAATTATGTATAGAAAAGATGATGCAGAATTTAAAAATTAACCCATTGAATATATCATTTGTCATGTAGCTTAATAGAATCACTAAGAATGATTATATTTGTTCAACAGACATATGGTTTTTTGCCCCACACCTCATTCAAGACATTATAGATTACTGTCTTCTGCACAAAATGATGTTAAAAGGACATGCAGAATTATGATAATGTAGATGTAAGAGTTTTGTTTTCCTTACCACTTTTATTATATTGCTTAGAGTTTATGATATGGGTATTTATGCAACAATGTTTTTAATACATTTTCTAAGCTGCAAATTTTTAGTCTCTTTTTAGTAAAACGAACAAGATTGAGCCAGTGCACATGCTTCAAACATACTGTGATGATTGTCACAGCTCCTTCCTCATTGGTACTGCCACATTCATAGCTCAGAACTAAAAGAACATGGGAATTAAATTTCCTATCTTACAGAGGTATGACCACCAGTTCCAGAAAGCTAAAACCAGACCACAGTTTGAGGGTGTCATGCTAGAAGACTCAAGTTAGACTAAGTGTTCCATCCATTAAATATCTGTTATATAAAAGTTTTGTGTGGGTTCAAGGGACTAGTTTTCTGGCCAGTTGAATCTTTATAAATTGCTGTCCAATGCACAGTCTAATTCCACTTATTTTTAAAATATTTTTAATATTTACTTATTTTTGAGAGAGAGAGAGAGACAGAACGCGAGCAGGGAAGAGGGAGAGAGAGGGAGACACAGAATCCGAAGCAGGCTCCAGGCGCTGAGCTGTCAGCACAGAGGCCGACACTGGGCTATAACTCAAGAACTGTTAGATCATGACCTGAGCCAAAGTCCGACGCCTAACCAACTGAACCCCCCAGGCACCCCAGTCTGATTCCACTTACATATGTTGATTAATGAATGAGACCATTGCCATTATTGCCAATTAGTGAAAATGTTCACTTAGGACATTGTTCACTATGGATTAGAGTTTTCTGTAAATCAGTGCATTATTTTTAATATCCTCCAAAAAGAATTTCTTTAAGGGGAGTAAAGAGATCTCATCTCGGGATATGTATTTTAAAATCTTTTCTGTCCTTGATGACTTTCAGAATTATTTTAAAGTTCCAATGTAGAGCTGATTCCAGGAATATGTTCTACATTGCCTTTGATACTCTCCAAGCCTACCTTTTTATTTCAGACTTACATTTTTCCCTACTTCATGCTGTCTCCCCTAGAGTTGGATGTTCAAGTGCTTTCTCCCCTAGAGTAGTGTTTCAAATCAGGAGTAGTGTCCTTAGTTTCTCCAATACTCACTTATGAATTTATTCTACATGAGTAACAAAAGCACTGTCTTTCTAAGAACATCTTCATTTTAACACAGGAAGGAGGGAAATGTAGGTGCCTAACAAAGCTGTGTCTTCCCGATCTTTTAGTGATCAGAATACTGATTCCCTGCTAGGACACTAACACTCAGCTAGAAGGCCCATTGTTCCTCAGAATTAGGCAGCCCCATGTGACTAAGTTATACACAGAAAGACACTTGTGGGCTTTCAGGAAACCTTTAAAAAGTGAACAAATGTATCCCTTTTTATCCCCTTCTCCATCTCACTGCTTGAAACAAGGATGTGATGACTGGAAAATAACTATTGTGAAACTTTCCTTTCTAGTCTATTCCATAGGACATATTAACAAAACGCCTGATCACTGTACTTACTGAAATATTATTTTCCATATATATAAAATACATATATATATATACACACACACATTTATATGTACATTACAGTCATTAAGTGTACTTATTTTTACAGATGTTTTTAAACTTAATAGTAAATGTATTTAATAAAGTCTTCACTTGGTAATAATTATAAAGTGTTAGTTAAGCATTGCAAAAATAATCAAGGTTAAGTTCTGATAACATTGTGAATCTGTAACTGTTTGCATTCCTGTATGTCTAGGTTGGCAAAGGCAAATTCTGTACACCCATTGTACACAAGCCCCAATTCCCACTTCAAAAGTGCTTCGCATCCCATCTTTTCCTCTTTTGTACTTTTTAATTTAAATTTTCTATGTATTCTTTCATCTTATCCTGAACTGTTTTCCACTTTTTTATCTCATCTTCTTTCTTACACTTTTTTTTTCTTTTTCTCCTGGGACTTCTTCCTTGCTTAGAATATGCTTGTCTCTCTGGGCACCCGGGAGCGTCCAACTCTTGATTTCGGCCCACGTTGCAATCTCACAATTTCCTGAGTTCAAGCCCCTGCATTGGACTCCACACTGACAATGTAGAGTCTGCTTGGATTCTCTGTCTCCCTCTGTCTTTGCCCCTCCCCCCATTCATGCTGTCTCTGTCTCTCTCAAAATAAATAATAAATAATAAATAAAGAAAAAAAGAATATGCTTGTCTCCCACTGTCCACTCCATACCCGTTGTGCCTTGATTTATGCTTCAAGAAACGGACTCCCAAGAACTGTACAACAAAAGCTCGGTGCTGACAGGGTTTATATTTCATTCTGCTAACAGAAGGCAGGAAGAGACAGGAGACAGGAGGCTTGGGGGGAGAGTTTGGGGGGAGGGAAGTGTGACTTTCTTCTACCTCCCCTGTCTGCTGCGAACCACGTTCCTTGCAGTGACTGGGGTCCTCTATTTCCTTGCTTTCCTCTTCAGAATTAGGACTGAGAAGAGGGTAAACATCCTTTGTTGGTTTCTTTACCCCTACCCAAACTTCTGTGTAACAGTCCTTTTTATTTTACATTCTTTGATAAGATGCTAGCGTTTGTCTTGCCTTCCCTGACTACCCATTTACACACACACACACACACACACACACACACACACGACTCCTAACCATTTTCTTAAGTGATGATTTTCTATATCTGTCTTTGTGTCTGTCTGATTATCTGTCAATATCTACCATTTATCATGTATCTAATCTCTTTCTTTTATCTCAATTTCTTTCACTAGCAAACTTGACACTTCTTTTAGAAGTAAAATGAATATAATATGACTTTCTCACTTACCTACTCAACTACAATTATTCCCCTGAAATTCCCCTGTGACCTCTGTATTCTCAATCCAGTGACTTTATTTAAGGTCTCCTTCTCCTTAACATCTCTTAGGCAATTAACCTTGATGACCACCTGTTTATGAATACTTTTCATTTCACTGAGTTCCATTGAATCTCCTATATTTTCCTTTCCTCATTCTCTTTCCCAGGCTCTTCTCTGTCTTTCCTCTGTCTCTTCAGTAGTGGCACTTTTCAAAATTTATCCTTCCAGGCACTTGTATGGCCTTAATGATCACATAACGAATCTCAAAACCTGTGCCATTCGCAGAATTCTGTACCTCATTTGATTGTATAACACTATAGTCCCTGCTGCTCAAAAACATTAGAACTATCTTGATTTGTTTCCTCTTTTTCCCTTTACATAAACTCAAATGAAATATTTCACTTCTGTCTCAGCTGCATCTCATTAATCAACCCTCTTTTTCTTTCCCTCTCCATTTGCCCCAGAGAAGGCACTATTTCTTCCAAGTTGCATCATTGTAGGAGTTTCGTCCCAGATTCTTCTAACTACGCTTTCTTTTACGTATCATACTTAACACAATGTTATGGCTCCACTGCTCAGAATTCCTTACTGACTCTCTATGACATAAATCCGGATTTCTAAAATGATTTCTCAGTTTGATTTGGCCCCAATCAATCTTAGTCTGCTTTAATTCCCTAACTCACTTCACCATTTTTAGTCTACTTGTCCCTCAGCCTGGTAAAACCTTCACCTCTAATTTTATTTCTCAGAGGCATGTCCATATTTGAGACTTAACACAAATGACATGCCTTTCATGATCCACTTTCTTGATCTCCATATGGAAGTAGTTTGCCCTCCCAGTACTCCAACAACAAAAGTAGCGATATTTTTGACATGTTTGGCTGCCTTCCTTAAGAGATATGTATAACATAAATTTTATTTCATATATCATTTTGTATGCAATAAAGGGCAAGGATTATGTTATCACTGTATTCTTCAAAATGCCTGTAGCAAAACACCTATAAGAGAAAGAGCCCTTAATTAATTTCTGTTTTTTATGGGTTCAACTCCCTAAGGCGGAGATGCTCCCATGACTACCTCCAGATTCCCCAAATTCTCAACATTAAATCAATTAACATACTCTTTTGGTGATGCTCTCTTCTGTTGTAACCTAAAACAGGGTTGGTGGCTGCTCAGTGTAATTGGATGTGCCACAAGTTCAGTTGTTCTGATTCTCCACGGACTACCTAGACAGATGGTCAACTGGCAGGAGCCCAGAAATACTAGTTCTACCTATTAAGTACCATCAAAACAACTAAATCCTACAGATGCTGATACAACTATTAATATTTTTATTGTGCTAAGTTGCTTATAGTTGTGATCATTTGCAAATCATTGTATTTCTTAAGGAAATGTATTTGGACGAATGAAAATATTCTATAATTTGAATTTTGAGAATTATGACACTATAATTCCATCTTAAATGGTGCTTCCTAGCTTTGATTTATTACTCTTCCTTTGAAATGTTTAGTTAAGTACTTTATTGTTTGGGAGGGGGCACAATACCTGGCACTGTTTCAAGTTCATCTTGATTTTAAAAATACTAAATTGGAAACTGTGCAATAAAGGACATTTACATCATACCAAAGTTACAATAACTCAGTCAGTCAGGAAATAAGTGCCCAAGTACCAGAGGCAGGTAATACAAGAATCCAAAATGAATTCTATTCTCAGAGGTGACAGAGCACTGATTCTCCAGCATGCTTAGAGGAGGCCCTGAGGTTAGATCATCGTGGATGGAATTTCCTATTTTGCTGCACGAGATTTTCACAATGAAAATGGAAGATGGAAGGAGAGAGAGAGAGAGAAAAGGGATGCCCCCTCAAAAAAAACCCCCCACACACAAAATTGCATTGTTTTAAGTTCCAGATACAGAGTTTTTGGTAGAAATAAGTAAAACTGTATTAGCTTTAGATATTCATTTCAAGTTGGGTTTTACTTTCACCATGATGAGCATGTTCACATATACATTAAAAAATAATTAAAGCAACAATTTGACTCAAAGAGACTAAAATGCCCATTTATTTCTAAAGCATAAGATGCTTAAGATTAAGAATCTTTATCAGAATACCTAAATTCTAAAATGTGATCAGTCTGATTGTACCAACTCCATTTATCATGCAAAAACAATATTGCTGGTGTTTCTGGGACTCTATTTTAGAAGCAGTTATATAATGAGTTATATAGATTCTCATATTTTGACTCAGGCCTTTTGTTTTGTTTTGTTTTTTTTAATTTTTTTTTTTCAACGTTTATTTATTTTTGGGACAGAGAGAGACAGAGCATGAATGGGGGAGGGGCAGAGAGAGAGGGAGACACAGAATCGGAAACAGGCTCCAGGCTCTGAGCCATCAGCCCAGAGCCTGACGCGGGGCTCGAACTCACGGACCGCGAGATCGTGACCTGGCTGAAGTCGGACGCTTAACTGACTGCGCCACCCAGGCGCCCCGTCAGGCCTTTTGTTTTTTACTTGACTGGTGAAAGCAAGTCTCCTTTATAGTGTCATTAGGCGCCCAAATTTTTTTAAACTATACTTTAAATGTTTATATTTCTTTACTTCAGCAGCATAGTAGTAACTTTACAGGATCACAATTTATAGAGAAATATGAGAATAGTCTACATAAGTATTAAATTCCCAATAGTCCAAATATCTTCTATGTTATGTTCAAGTTCATCTGAGAAACACTTTAAAACAATAATGATGTTGACTACCCCATGGCAATTATGTGTGTTGGAAAATTTGGAATTAAACAAAGGAAGAATGATATCATAGGAAATTATATTCTCCAATATCTACACTATTTTTTAGGACCTAGTATAGAATGAGGAAAGAAACAATACCCCTCTCCCCTCCCCCCCAAAAAAAATCAGTTTCTCCAATAACAGAATGAAAACCACAGGGTGAAAAACTCTCGACTACAAATCTGTGAAGGTTTTCATTCTCGGAAGATGTAAATCAGGATGAATAATAGGTCGAGAGCATTAAATAGAACTTTAAGGGGAACATTAAGAGAGGTAGTAACTGGCAATTACATGTGTCCGTAACCTAAAACAAATGAGTTGTACCTTTTTCCACCATTAAATATATCCTTAGACGTAGGGAAAAAATATGATTTTCCTGCTTGCATTCTTGTCTCTGAATAAACAATGATCGAATCCTCAGCTCATCTACCATCTTCACGAAGGGTTTTGCTTAGTGAAATACTTGTGAGCTTGTGACATGCATTTCAGGTACCAACTTCTCCTCAAACTTTATCTGATGGGTTCTCGTGCTTATCTTTCTCTCATCGTAATATCCGCATGTACTTATTTTTGTAACGGTGTGGCACTGTACATGTTTATGCCACTTCAAATACTTTTCTAGAATCACATCAAACACACTTAGGAAGGGAGAAATTTCAAAAATTGAAGAGATCGCAAGAGTGTTTAGTAAGGGCAGTGAGAATAGCAGAAAGAAGCCACTGGACCTTGACAATCCAATGCCATCAGGTGAAAATCTTCCTTGTTTGGCTGAAAAGACTAAATCACAGCATGGAATAAGCACTTGGACTTGTTCTGGCCTATCTTTTCAGCACAGTTACATGTGCAACCGTAAAGTCAACCATCCAGTGACCTGTATTGATCATCAAGACGGCTGAACTAAATGGTTCTGCTGTGCCATGAGAGTCTGTTTGCTTGGACGTATATAGTCACAGCAAGATATGCACAGGAATATTAATTACGGAGACAAGCAAGAAGCAAGAGAATGCACACTGAAAAGCCCCGCAGAAAGAAGCAGCCTCGTTTCCCGCAGAGTTCTACAGCGCACATAGACGCTCTCCTGCTCACTGAGCACAGGCGGATCTGTTGCCCTGCTGCTTTATGTTAATTAGAGAATAAATAAGTGGCCAACTGTAGTCTGTGGGCATATGTTGGTCAACTGTCTCTGTCTAATTAGGTTGTAAGCCCACTGGGCAGGGGCCTCATTTAAATCTATGTTCCGGAAAGCACTTAGTGTCTTTGTTGAGGCCTAGTGAACGTGAGAGACTAGGCCAAATGGCTGAGGGTTAATAAGCAAGAAAAAACTTAAGAATTGGTGTGTGTGTGTGTGTGTGTGTGTGTGTGTGTGTGTATTTGGTATCTTGCAGAATCCTAACTAAATCCTTTGAGCAAAGAATGGAATTGTACTTTTGATAGACTCATGCCCCATCTGTTGCTGTATGGAGCATAATAAATACAGATGTAATTGATATACAACTGTATATGATTTAAGATTCCCAATTTCATAAAATAAGCTTTATGTAACTTTATATGTATAATTTAAATATTACAGAATATTTTCGAATGTAATTAACATAAGCTTCGAATGAAATAAATACTGGTTTAACTTAGGTGCCGAATGTCTACACCGCATAATGCGCATGCGTGTAAGTCCTGTCATTGTGGTGTGTGCATTTGTGTTTATATAGCGCAATTAAGTTATAATGGGTTATTTCGTTGCACACATGGTTGACTAAGTATTCAGACATCCATTAAAATATCTAAGCAGGAGGTACTCTCTATTTTATATTTTTGTTTGTGTAGTTTGACCTCTTCCTGTATCCTCTGATGTCTGTCACTCCATCGTGTTTGTTGCTGTTAGTTTTAAATACTAAGGTTATCTACCAGCAGCAAAGGGCAAGAAAGTAGAAATTAAAATATATACGTTTTTTGTATATGTGTATATATGATTTTTTGTGTTTACTTATTTTTTTTAGTCTTTATTTTTGAGGGGGAGAGAGTGAGCAAGGGAGGTGCAGAGAAAGAGATTGGGAGACAGAGAATCCGAAGCAGGCTCCAGGCTCTGAGTTGTCAGCACAGAGCCTGATGCGGGGCTTGAACCCACAAGCTGTGAGATCATGACCTGAGCTAAGTCATGATCCCAAGGTCATGGGATCAAGCCCAGCGACTGAGCATAGAGTCTGCTTAAGATTCTCTCTCTCTCTCTCTCTCTCTCTCTCTCTCTCCTTCTGCCCTTCTCCCCAGCTTGTGCTGTCTCTCTCTCTCTCTGTAAATACATACATATATACATACATACATACATACATACAATGTTTATTTCTTGTATATTTTTAAAATTTCTGCATTAAGACAAATTTAATAGCTACATGAATACTTAAACTGCTTTATACTTTCATTCATTATAACTATTAGTACATACATCACAGAAAAGGAATAACACAGTGGCTCTGGCCAAACATACCTGGTTTAAAGTATTTACTCATGTTCATTTATCATAGAATGTAGATCAGAAATCCCCTTCAAATACTAAGATTGTTAGGAAAGTACTGTCTAAAACACCCACTTTTTATATTCTATCCCTTAGACTTACAGACATTTGTCATTTTAGATTATGATAGAAAATACCTGTTGGTCTTAATGCAAAATTCCTATCTTCTTCCATGGATCTCTTATCCTGCCCAATGAAGGCCCTCTGAAGATGAAAGGCAGGCATTTCAGGGGAGCAATGGCAAAGATGGCCTATGGTTTGGCTATTGTCTTCTTTTATGTTTGTAGAGAATAAAGTAGGAATGTAAAAATAATTAGATCAATTTATTCAACAAAGCTCTAAAGGATATTGTTTGAATTGGATATCTTCACGTAACAATTAGCCTGATAATTCTCCATACATTACTGGTTCTTTCCTCCACTCAAGCTTTTTTTTTTGTTGCTTCAATCTTGTCCTTTGCCTCTTCTTTCTTCTTTCTCACAGTAAAAAAAAACACACTGGCTCTCAGCTATTAGACTTCCAGGAAAAATTCTAGGAAAAGAAGTCAAATTTTCCCCTAAACAATGCTCAAAAACTCCAAAGTAAACCAAGAACTCAATTATGAAAAACAAACTGTCATTTCTGAACCCCCATCATTGCCTCATTCTGTCTCCCAATTCGCTTCTTTCCATCTAGCTTCCATTATCTATGCGCTATTTCTTTAAATTGAGCTTAACTTTTAAATTGAGCTTACCTTTTAAATTGTCGTTTACCTTTAAAAAAAATCTGATATAATGCTTTAGTGACTTTCTGAATACAAGAGTCACCTTCTACAACTAGAAGCCAATATTACCCTTGTTTATTTGATCTGTTCTCAGGGATCGGAGAACAGTAACCGCCCACAGCTCGGTAACTGGAGTAGAGATGCTCATTGATAGAGCACCCACCGTCAGTCACAATGCTACCGGGATTTGCAAGAGTAGCCTTCTCTGGCCACGTTAGTATTCTTTTCTCATCACATCTAGAAACAGATACATGTTCACTACTTTGTTTCAAGCCTTGTCTGCCCTTAATTTTCCTTTCTACCCAGTTAGTAAATCTCTGTTGTCAATTTTTGTTTTAATATCTCCTTGGATGACACACTTGCCTAGCGAATGTGCTTTTTTTTTTAATCAACAAAAGTATCAAGAGTTGATCTAAAGCCTAGTACTGGATGTTGTCTACCTGTCCTTTCCTGTGGTGTCTATGCTCTAAAGGATCTTTTGAGAAATCCTTTGTCATTTTTTCATATATGTAATTCTTCTTCACCTGTGATTTTTTTAATGTTCAATTAAAAAAACGAACTTTGTAAAATTTAGTTTAAAAACCACAACATCCATAAATCCATCTTATTGAAATTAAGCTCTTTATCTCTTCTTCTCCTTGAACACTCTATATAGCTATCAATCAATGTTTTGCTTATATGCTATCTCCCCAATTAAATAGAATTTTTTAGATATTGATAATTAAAATCGTTATTGCACCTTTAATCTGGATGTGACTATATATCAAGCACTTAAATAACCACTTTATATTTATTATCTCATTTGCTTTTTATGACATCCATTTGTAGTAAGCTTTAGGCTCATTTTTGATACAGAAAGTGAGCATTAGAGAGAATAAATTCCTTGACCAATATCATCTAGCTAGTAAACAATAGAGCCAGATAGATTTTTTGCTTTCTTGCTTACCATTTTGTAATATACATTTTGTTGGTATCCTTTGCTTCCCTCTCTCTTAGAATGTAAACCCTTAAGGGCAGAGATTTTAATTGGTTTTGTTCACTATTGTGTCTAGAGCAATACATGGCCTTTCAGGACTCTAGTAAGCCCAGTCTCTACGTATTTATATCTATATCTCTAGAGAGAGTATTCCTGTACATTTGTATAAAATATCTATTTTATATAAAAAAGAAATTACACCCACCATATTTTATTGTTTCTTGTCAATCTCAAATTCCAAGTATTGTTTACAGTATAGTTTTTTAATTGTTTTAAAAATTAGAAAATTTAGATAAAATAATATCCATTGTGAAGTATCTAAACCAATTTTTCTTTGTTGATAGTAAGTGAACAGAGCATACATGTGCTAGATCTCCAAAATATAAGTGAAATCTTGAAATCAAAAAGCATCCAAATACTAAGACCATAAAAGTGCTAACATTTTGTCTTTACTGTTACTAATGCCCAAAGACTCTACAGCAGACTTGAGAAATTTTCTATGAATCTTTTTTAAAATAGCAAACTGTGCAGACTCCTTCTTGATTACATACTCAAAGGGCTGATTAAAGGAGATACAATTCTGAAGTGAAATCAAATAAATAAATGGATAAATAAAGAAATTATAAAAAATAAGCCTGACAATACCAAGAATTTTTCCAGAATATTCTAAGATCTGTGAACTTTCTCTTAAGATGTCTAGGTTTAAAAAAAAAAAAATTAACATTCTTATTACTAATTAAAAATATGCATTTATATCAGTGAAATCAGTTTCAATATATATTTAATAATGGCATGTTCTTTCCATGAGAGAGTTTTTACTTCAAAAATATAAATTAAAAATGACACAATCATAAACCCCAAATACCACATTCATGTTTAACAAGAAATAATTTTCCAATGATTTGCTTAGCAAAAAATAAAACAATATTGTAAACTGTCAAAAAAGAATGCAGTAACAGTTCCACTGGGAAGCAAAAATGACTTTCTCTTCTAATTAATAAGGCAATATCCATACAATATGAAATACATCTAGGAAGACTAATCAGAAAGATGTCATGATGAGGGTAAAAGGGCCTGTTTTCCTTCTTTCAAAATCGTGGTAAAACCACAAATGAAAGAAAATGAGGTAGCAAGGACAAAATGATTAAATCACTTTACCCCCTTTCCACTTTCTTTTAAAAATATCTTTATTCTGTAAAATTTAGTATGTCCATAAAGACTTACTATACTTATAAAGAATAATAAAACAAACACTGTGAACTTGGTTCCTAATTTTAAGAGTGCCTATTGATACTATTTGTGTTAATACTTTCTCCTCTAATTTTTTTTTTTTTGTGATGACATTTTAGGATTGGAGATAGACCATTGGTTTTCTACAAAAACAATATTTTATCTTGGGTAACATATTTAATATGTAATACATCAAAGAGAGTGAGGGGCGTGTTGCAAGGTATAACTAGATCTGATGGGGCAAGTGTCTGAAAAATAATTTGTCAGATTATTTTATTTTAAATTTCTGAATGTCCCAAAATTGAGATTTTTGTTCATGATGCCAAATTTCATTGTTATGTCCTATTAGTTTACCCCAGAAAAAATACTCAGAATCAATTCTTTTCACTCCATAAGTATTAAACGAATTATTCCCATATGTCAAGCACTGTTATTGATAGTCAGTATATAAAAGATAATCAACAAGAGAGACAAAGCACTTATCCTCATAAGTGTTAACATTCAAGTAGAGGAAAGCAACTGAATACTTAAAGTCCCACAGAGACAATATTTCCAAAAAAAAAATTAATGGAATGAATGCTTTTATATCGGTAGAGTTAATAAATAAAATATCAAACAAGAAAATATTATATATAATCAAAATTTCCACCTTCCTCCTCTTGCTCTTGTTTTTTTCTTCATAGCATCTTTTTCATGTTAACTCAGTAAGAACA
The DNA here is from genome assembly GCF_018350155.1 of Leopardus geoffroyi. NCBI lineage: Eukaryota > Metazoa > Chordata > Mammalia > Carnivora > Felidae > Leopardus > Leopardus geoffroyi. The sequence continues at coordinate 118,448,534 of NC_059327.1, forward strand.
AATTCAATATACTGTGTTTTTTAATATAATTTATTGTCAAGTTGGCTAACATACAGTGTGCAAAGTGTGCTCTTGGTTTTGGGGGTAGATTCCCATGGTTTATCACTTACATACAACACCCAGTGCTCATCCCAACTCAATATACTGTTAACGTGAAAGAGCACTTTTCTCTTATAGACAAATTATACAATTTTTAAATAACCTCATAACTCAGAAGAAATTCATTATGTGTAAACTGAGTCTGAACATTAACAGTTCTTTTACATTGATTTTCAGGAAAGTTGGTAAAGTCATCTAAATGAGATGTTTTATATGACTTGTAAGGACCATCTAGAGGAAAACAAAAATCTTCATTTACTCATGGATGTTGATGAGCCAATTTATCCTTCAGGCAATGATATTAGTATGTCATCTCTATAGATCTTTATAGGTGATTTGGCATATATAAAAAAAAAAAGTATATACTTTCCTTATTGGTTAGACTAGGCTATATTAAAATCAGCATTTCTAATCAATTGTTTAATCCAGAGAAAAAGAATGGGAAATATACTAAAACATCATCTCTGTTAAAAAAAAAATCAACGTGAAAGGTAGTCCTCATCCAGTGCTCTTCTTTATATAGAACAGCATTGATGCCTGGCAAATGATGGAATAATTAGGCCATCTGCTGGCAAGTGGTAAATAGGCAACCTTTATATATTCAAACTGAACTAAAGCCACTTTGGTGGTACTTCAAGGCCTTAAGGAGTTAAGAGTAAGGAGTATTTTTTCTCCTTGCTGACATTAGTTAGTAATCGGTCACTTTAAATATTTTCATTCACAGTAATTTGACTTCATAACTTTAAACACTTCTAACTGAGGTAGAGGCTACAACAGCTGTTTAATTCTACTGATTACATCATTTATATACGCAACTAATATTTACCAATGGTCTGCTATGCATAAGGCAGTGTTTTAAGCATAGCGATTTACAAGAAAACTTCCTTACTCTCTCAGAACAAATACTCTAGATAAGCAAGTGTTAGCTAGTAAAATCTTAATAAAAAATAATTTTCAGGGTGCCTGGGTGGTTCAGTTGGTTGAGTGTCCAACTCTTGATTTGTGCTCAGGTCCCAATCTCATGGTCATGAGACGGAGCTCCGTGTAGGGATCTAGGCTGCTTGGAGTCTGCTTGGGGTCCTCTCTCTTCCTCTCTCTGCCACTCCCCATGCTCACATGTGCTCTCTCTCTCTCTCTCTCTCTGTTTCTTTCTCTCTCTCTCTCAAAGTAAATAAATAAACTTAAAAAAATTAAGTAATTTTCCCTTAAAGAATGAGGAAACTGAACTGTGGTGTTTCATAGTCTACAATAGATGTGACTGTATTTCAGTGTCGTTTCTAGCAGGGAAGACAAGGATTCTTGAATCTTTGTTCTGGAAAATGCTAACTTATTCTGTCAGCCAATGTCAACCAAATTGAATAAATGGTGCAAAATTCACTTCTGAGGATTCTGGGCCCTTGTAAATTTGGCTGACTCTGTTTTCAGTGATCTTCCCAAATTATAGTAATCCATGAAAATGACAAATCCCTAAAACTAGGGGTTTTTAAACCAGATCTTCCTTGAAGTAATAGGCACTGACTCTCTTTTCAATGTGAAGAAGAGAACAGGACATTCCAGCCTTGAGGATATCTGTATTAGGTCATCCTGAATATAATTCATCTCTGTTACTGCTAACCTTCTGCTAACACCACTGAACCTGTTCTCCAGGTAAATTGAGGACTTCAGTTTTCTGGGGACTTCAGTTTGGCACCATTCCCAGTATTATCGTCACACACACACACCCACACAACCAAACCATCCTTATAGGTTCATTTCTAGTTCATAAGATTCTGCAGCAGAAACTAATTATCTAATTAATACCCAAATTACCTAATTGATACTCAAATCACCCAGTTAATATCAATTGTGAAACAATTTCATTTTGTTGCTGTCGACATCTTTCTTCACAGGATTCTTTACACTCTAGTCCCTACTCCTGTTTTTCTCCATAGATTTAATTCACAAACAATGCATGTTTCAGCCATATAAGTTAATAAATCTCTTTTATTCATTCATTTAAATGACATTAAACTCACTGCAAATCTTTATTGTTTGATTGCAATACACTTGACTCTCTTCGGGCTTCAAAAACCACTAGGACATGTCCACTGAGAGGAGAGGAAAAAGGTGATAGGACTCCCCCAAGAGGATTTGTCCCTCTAGCCACATTTGCATATTTAAAGGAGAAATATTTTCTAAAAGGTGCCAACTTCAAATATGTCCTGGACTGTGCCTGAAATAAAGACATTAAACCTATGGGGTTTTTATTTTTAGTGAATGAGGTACTGAAGCAGAAAAGATAACAGCCACCAGAGTTATCTTCTTAAAACAGAAATGTACAGCTTTCAATGTCCCTACATTGCTTATAAAAATGCAGGCAACTTTCTGTTGCAGTGGGCATGCATACTGCCTGTTCTCCTTGCTGGCCCAAGGCATGGAAATAAGTAGACAAATTCTTCACAGTAAACCCTCTGGACTCAAAAAGAGTAAAAAAAAAATCGTGTGCCAAATCAAGAGCATCTGGCCTGGTGATCATGGCTGCAGTGGCAGAGGTTGGGGAATGGTGGTGGAATTGCCTTGTGGAAAGAGCACACTGCCCTTAAAAACAGCCAGGGCAGAGCCTCAAGATGGTAATGCCAGAATCTGTCTCATTTAGTGCAGTATAACAGAAAGAATCAGGAACCCTCATGTTCTAAGAACTAGGGGCAATGATGCTTCTCTGGGTTGCAAATTCAAGAGTTGCCATGGTTCGGGTGTGACTTTTATTGGCTTTGTGGCTACTGGTCAATCTAAACTATGGGAAGAGGAGCCATATTGTTGAAACAATGCTTTACATCTTGCTAATTTCCCAATGCTTTGTACTGTTCTTGATATAATTCTGTTGTTAAATCATTGTGTGATTTCGGGTAAAACTCTCTATGCCTCCCTTTTTCTGTTGCATAGAAGTATGGCAATACCTCTCTTAGAGTGGTTTTGAGAATAAATTGAAGTAATGCATATGAATATATTTTATGTTCTTTACATTATTATACAAATGTAAAGTAGCAAGCATTGGAAAGCTGTTTTGCACTGCTAATTCATAAATGCCTCTGCATATTAATGTTTTAGTGACTAAAATAGAATACTAATTATCTTATTTATATATTCATCAAAATAAGTAACATAACTTATAAATAGATATGTGTGTATGTATATATATACATACACACACATATATATATACACACATATATATACACATATATATACACACATATATATATACATATATACACATACATACACACACCACCCATCATAAGACTCAATGTTATTTTCCGTTTGAACTGGAAAAATAAAATGTGGCCTATAAAGGTTTTAATGTTTTCTGATTTTTTCCACTTGCACAAAAGTTGCTTACCACTCATCTGTAAAAAGAGGTCCAAAGCCATTAGTGGGTCACTGAAGATCGTTACAAAATAACTTAGCTTTAGAATTTCATCTTGCTAAATTCCCTTCCCAAGTCTCACTACATCCCCATCTAGTATAGTCCCCCAGTTTTTGTCTGACCTATGTTCTGTTATTCTTCTGTGCCTTTGTACGTGTCAGTCTCTACTTTGGATTTCCTATCCCTATTATTTTATCTGTTTGATAAAAAATATTCTTGTCTTTCAAGACCCAGTTCATGTCACTTTGTCTGTGTACCTGGCTCCAAATTTTCCATAAATACTGGAACATCCTTTTCTATGTAGTCTTTCCTACCCCTGTTAAACATTAGCTGTTTAATTAACTGTTATAAATATTTAATAAGAATGTTCTCATTTAAATTAAACTCTTAAAGGGTAAGAATATTTTTTATGGAAATCCCTCTATTCCTATGCCTAGCCTAGTGCCTAGCAACTAATTGCTAGCAAGTAATTGCTAACTAAATACATATAAGAAAGGAATTATCTAATAACTCATTAAAAGTCTAAACCTGAGCCTCAATTTTACTTTTTCTTTCCTTTTGGTACAATTGTGGGGGGTGCGGGGTAGAGACAAGAAAAGACCACAGAGGAAGATGCTTGTCGCTGCCAGGTACACAGTATTCCAAAAAGTACTCTTGTGAAGGCAGAATAAGTAGATTTTCCCAGTACACAGAAAGGGCTTACTGAGAACTAAAGGACAGAGAAGTTGAAGAGTTTTCGTGGTTACGATGCTTAATATTGGTCTTGAGGCTGTCAATCAATCTAAATGGGGTGGTCAACCAAGGCTAGAAACAAAGGATCGATGAAGTTATTGACGTAGTGACTATTTCTAAGGTGGAGTCCATTAAGACACAAATATAATCCAGGGCGCCTGGTGACTCAAGTTGGTTAAGCTTCCGACTGCAGTTTAGATCATGATCTCACAGTACATGGGTTTAAGCCCCGCTTTGGGATCTGTGCTGACAGCTCAGAGCCTGGAGCCTGCTTCAAATTCTGTGTCTCTGTCTCTCTCTTCCCCTCCCCAACTCACGCTCTGTCTTCTCTCTCTCTCTCTCTCTCTCTCTCAAAAATAAATAAGCATTAAAAAAAAAAGAGAGAGACACACAAGTATAGTCCAAGCAGGTGGCCAGCTAGGGTATAATTGGGAGAGGCAAACACTGCACACAGTGCTAAAAGGGAACACAGAAAGCTAACAGAGAGGTAACTTCTGCAGTAGAAGCAAACAAATTCTTGCAGGGAAGCAACAGCAGAATGTACAGATACCAGGTTGTGAAAGCAGGTAGAGGAGTGCAACAAAGCAATGTCCAAAGTTGCAAAAGTCAACAGACTTATTAGAACACAAAGATATCGGGGCGCCTGGGTGGCGCAGTCGGTTAAGCCTCCGACTTCAGCCAGGTCACGATCTCGCGGTCCCTGAGTTCGAGCCCCGCGTCAGGCTCTGGGCTGATGGCTCAGAGCCTAGAGCCTGTTTCTGATTCTGTGTCTCCCTCTCTCTCTGCCCCTCCCCCGTTCATGCTCTGTCTCTCTCTGTCCCAAAAATAAATAAACATTGAAAAAAAATTAAAAAAAAAAAAAGAACACAAAGATATCAGTATCTTAGCACATCTGAATCTGGAATTTAAAAAGAATCTGGAATTTAAAAAATATTGTTGGGGTACTTGGGTGGCTCAGTAGGTTAAGCGTCTGACTCTTGGTTTCAGCTCCAGTCATGATCTCATGGTTTGTGAGCTCCAGCCCCGCATCAGGCTCTGCGCTGCTGGGCCAGTTTAAATAAAACAAAAAAATATTGTGGTAGGGGTGCCTGGCTGGCTAAGTCAGAAGGGCGTGTGACTCTTGATCTCCAAGTGGTGAGTTCAAGCCCCATGTTGGGTATAGAGAGGAGAAGAGAAAGAAAAATATTGACTACCTAGGCTAAAACTAAGTCTGTAAATACCCATGGCTAGAATATTTCACCAAATCTGGATAAAAAGGTATTTGTAATTAAATAATTCCTATCCTGTCTTGCTATGCACATGAGTTATAGTGAAGGCTAGTTAAGAGTTTAGCAAAACTATATTTAATTTATTCATAAGGTGTATAGATTTTTTTTAAATAATGGATTTAGAATTGAAGAACCAAGTTTCCATTTTATCAGGAAATAAACACTCAGTACAGGAGTGGGTGAAAAATTACACCATTCTGATGACTGCTCATACGGTCGACCACCTGTGATTCTTTCCAAGAAGAGACCTTTACACGGCAGTTAGTACACACCTGATACCGAACCTGATGGAATTTGCCTGCTTTTAGTCCACCTGGGCTTCAAAAGGATAGCAACTGCAGCACTGGCATTTAAACTTTTTTCTTTAAATAAGACTTTCAATGTTAAAATGCATAAGATAGCATAATATCCCAAATGGCCCCAGAGCAGTTTCTCCAGAGGCGGAACGCAAGGCAGGGACTTACCTTGGTGGCACACTTCAGAAGGAAAAACACTTTGAAAGATGACACAGGCCAGGGAGAGGAAAGGCGCTGAGCAAGGATGTGGTTTCTCATCAAGTCTAGAACTGGTCTAATCCACTGAGGGGAATGGGAGTCTGGCGTATACACTGCAGTTTGCCCAGCAGAGTTGTCCTGCCTTGAGAAGCAGGGGCCGGGCTCTTCTACCCCTTGTGTTCTACATATGTCCGACATTGGCCCTGTGAGGAGAGGAATATTGCTATCTCCCACGCATATCCAGGCCAAGGGCATTTCTCTGGAGATGAAAGCCCACTAATGCACACTTGTGGCACCTGCACCATGAGAGTGCAGCCCCGTGGAAACGATCAGGGCTGAGCAATTGAGAGCATCCACAACCAAAACCAGTGTATGTGTATCAAATGTAAAGAATCATTTCTACTTGAATATACTAACATCAATTCCGATGTAATTGCCCTTACTGTACTTTGCTCTTAATTTGGGCATTCAGTGAATATATATGTGACATACGGAGAGAGAGAGAGAGAGAGGGATAGAGAGGGGGAGAGAGATGAACACTTACCATGGATGTAAGTGGTAACATTTTACTGTTTCATTATGTTGCTGTAATTTTACGACCTGGTTCTCAGCTTAATAAAATTGTTAATATAGGATTGTTGTTTCTGTTGGCTGGATTTATACTTTTTTTCATTCTATAATGTGAAATGACTATGCCCCCCAAAAAACAGTTAAGACAGAATTAGAACCTTAGAATATGGTTCATTTAAAAAACAAACCTCAACAATTTATTTCTTAAAAGTAAATATCAAAGAAACACCAACAAGGTTTGCATTTCCGGTACTCTTCTGTCCATTATCACTGTCAATGAATCTTATTTTGCTTTATTTTTTTAATTTTTTTGTCATTTAATTTTGAACTGTATAACTGGAAGACTACAAAATGTCTTTTGTGTAACTCCAGCTCTTCTTACTAAAAAGTCTTTGTGATAAATGTCAAGAATGTAAAGCCAAACATTCATAAATTAGTGAATAACTACGTACTTTATTTTAAAAAATGTATTTGAGTATAGTTGACACATAATGTTAAATTAGTTTCAGATGAGCAGATGAAAACTTACAAACCATCATGTTTCCACGTTGTTGGTGCAAGAAGTTTAAACTTAAATTATCGGAGAAACTATTTTCCCAAGTTTAATGATTTTGTGATTTTTTTAGCTTTATCCAGTTCTATTAGGTACGTTTTTATTTTAAGGAACCTCAAAATTCATATCCTGGAAGTAGGCAGGGTATAAATTATAAATAAGTTATCACACGATAGAATGAGGCCAGCTGAAGCCTCATACTCTTTCTGTTTTTTCCTTTAAAATCTGTAGAACTCTGAAAAATATTGGCTACCCTCATTGGAAACTAAATATTCTAAACATCTTCCACTCTTTCCTGAGCCAATGCTTATTTGTTTTTCAGACTTCATAATTGTGTTTATTCAAATAACCCACACAGCTTTGTAAATGCAAAATGAAATGTTAGTTATAATGGTGAAAAAGGTAAGATATGTTTACTTCAGATTAGTTTCTGATTTCAGTTTAAAGAACAGTCTGGGAAAATAGCAACCTGTCACTTGGAGACACCCCCGTCATACATGCATGCATACATAAATATATATCTTCATAAAAACTTATAAAAACATATATAATCTCATAAATATATATAATATAATAAAAACATGTGTATAACCTTTATGTGTTTTCACTATATGAACAGCTCTCTGAGATACATACGAGTTACAAAAATTATAAGGATACGTTAACTACTCTGAAAAGAACTCCCCATCCACGTATTTAACTAACCACAGTTATATAATGTAAAAGCACAAGAGAGAAATATTAAAAAATGACACAAGAGAGAGGTTTGGGGGATAATGTATTCTGGGGAAAATCAGCATTAAGAAGTTTTCATAGAGGTCATCATTTGCACTAAGCCTTAAAGTATCAGGTAAAGAAGAAAAGGCATAATAAGTAGAATGAGAGAAGACGTTGCAGTCAGCAGAATCCACCCTTGGATAATTTTATATGTGACCGATGTGGGTGGCCCAAAGAAGTTGAAGCATCAAGTTTCTGAAATTTCTGGGACCAAAATATTTCCTGGCATGTAAATACCAAGAACTAGTAAACAGTTGTCTTTTCTCAAAGTGCTGTCATCAAAATTATTTAGTTTCAACTTCTTTCAGACCTTGAATCTCCTTTTACCCAGTTTAAAATTCTGCAAGTTGCTCATGATTGATATAGGTGGGGTCAGGTGCCTACCCATTTACCAGGGGAAAGGTATGAGTCCTTGATGAAAAATCCTGTTGAGACTACATCCAATGGCAAATGTAAATATTTCCAAAGAAAACTGGAGGTGGTATATTTATAAGATATAACCAATAATTAGTGTAAGAGACACAAGCATGCAGTCCCCTATAAGGAGAAGCCAAGCTAGTGTAAATGTTCTCTTGTCCTGCATCTTTTCCTTGTCACATACCTTAGGAATGTGAAAGAATGTTGAGATAAGTAAGTTGAGTATTTCATCTCTATTGTCTGTAATTCCCCACCTTGAGATATGCTTATAAGAAGTGTGTTAACTTCTGCAATCAGGAGAGGGCTAGAGCTACGGAAGCACCCCTCAACCAATGAGATCTAGAATTGTTCTTCCCCTTGACCATTGAGACCTAGAATTGTTCTTCTTTTCTGTTGGTTCCTTGATGCAAGGCTAGTGGAGAGGAAAGACATGATTCAGGTGACATATATAGATACATGCTAAACACTGACTGCCCTCCTTAATTTTTTTGTTGGGACCCATTTCCATCGATGCTCCAGGGAAACACGTGATGATCAAACCAGTGATTTTGCCAAGCTCTTTGTTGCTTTCTTTCCTCTCACTGCCTTGAAAGAAACTGCTTCCCCAGATAGTTTTCCTATCTCCTGATGCCTAATACAATGTTTTATTACTTAGTGTGTTGGATTTGAAATGGACCTGCAGGGGCGCCTGGGTGTCTCAGTCCATTAAGCAAACAACTCTTGATTTTGGATCAGTTCATGATCTCACAGTTCTGTGAGTTCAAGCCCCACATTGGGCTATGCACTGACAGTGCAGATCCTGCTTGGGATTCCCTCTCTCTCCCTCTCTTTCTGCCCCTCCCCCCCAATAAATAAATAAATAAACTTAAAAAAAAACCTAAATGAAGCACTATATTTGTACATGTCTTTTACTCGAATGCACGTTCACAATCCTAGAGCACTGTGGCTATATCATATGTCTGCTGATATCTCCAGGGCCTATAGACAGCAGGAACTTAATAAACATTAATAAATGGACGGCTATTTTTAGAGTTTACCTCAGTATTTTTCCTTTGTCACACAATGTTAAGTGACAAGATAAGACTATCAAAAAGCAGCCTTAAGCTTCTAAGGATAGAAGGTGATGAGAGAATTTATGTGTATGATAAACTTAAATGTAACATCATTATTTTTAAAAACTGAAATAACTCCAATATTTTTCCCTTATGATTTTTTTAAGTAATTAATTATTTTAATTGAAGTATAATGCACATATAATGTGCATAGTTAGTTTCAGGCATATAATGCATTAATGAAATAGCTCAGATTTTAATAACAAGATAAATATTAAGAAAAACTCACCTGCATAGCTTGTAATGATAAGATTTTCTTGTTATCTTAAGGCAAAGTGGCTCAAGAGATCTATGAGGCAAGAAGAGAAAACAGAGGAGAAAGTGATACGTATTATTAACTTATTCAGATCTGAAAATTAAAGGGTATAGCAATCTTTACCAAAAGGCCATCCTGTATATTTCTGGACTCAGTATCTTCAGATATTTGTATCTATCATCTGCTAGTTTCCTTAAATATGCATTCTACCACCCACAATGTTGCTTTAAAACATTCTAAGGAGAGAGAGCATGGCCATAGGTATTCCCACCATTTATTTTTAAGACATTCTTAACAAAGGAGGAACTGATCCAAATAGTATAAACATCGTTTATTAATAAGGTGGGAATTGATTACTTTGAACTTCATAGTGTCCATCATGTTTTCCTTATCTTTATAACAACATAAAGATTTATTTAAAACATCATTAGTTCAGCAGTTATTGAAAATGTATTGAATTCTGATGCTGGACATTGAAGGGATTGTGGTGGTAAAGATGATATAGTCACTGTCTTCAAAATGCTCATAATATAGAAAGTTAAGTTCATAAACACCTGTAATATAAGGCAGTGGACAATACAAAGAGGCCAAATATGGAAATTAATAGGCCACATTGTTCCAAACACATCAGTGTTAAAGTTGAATTCACTTAAAAGGTTCATATCAGATGCACCATACACTCAATGGCAAAGGGCCTTTTCGTGGACACTTAAGGATTTTAACTGCTTGACATCAATTTCCAGTATTTACATTGATAGCACTGTGGTTTTCCATTTGAAATCTACCTTACCTCACTCTTAGTTCACATGCCTCTTGTGGGGCTGGGGCAGGTATTATGGAATGATTGGTGTAAGAAAATCATGTAACAAGCCAGAATCCATGCAATCAAATTCCAGATATTTTGTGTGGAAATATTGGGAAAGGACAATATTCTCACTAAAAATATAAACAGTATGATGACATAAACCTGGAAATTCTGGGAATTGCCACTTAGATCCTTGGAACATTTAGCACAAGGAAAGCAGAACTGAGAAATAGAAAGCAAGTAGGTCCCAATTCCATCATCTGAGCTGCTGGTTTTAGTCATCCTTGCCTCCTCCAGTTAAATGATCCAATTATACCCCCTTTCGCTATAGCCATTTTGAGTCAGGTTTCTGCCACTTGCAACAAAAGAGTCCTGGCAAAGATAAGTGTAAGGGTAGACTGAGCCAGACAGGAAGAGCTATCTTATAAGGCAGTGAGAAATAAAGGGAAAGAAGTGAACCTACTCACTATCCCCGGCCCCTTACCAACATATAATTTCAATTCTGGAAAGCATATTTTGGCCAAAATACTTGGTGACATTCATGATAGTATTTCCTGGTCTGCTGGTTCAGAGTGCTGTCCAAGTAACAACATTCAATATTCATGAGCACGTAATGCTTGGACTATAACGTGATTGAGTAATTATAATTTCAATCTGGATGACATTTCTAATGCTACCACTGGTGTTTACGTTACTGTGCGCCAACCTCTTGAATTTTCATTCCTTGACTTTTTAAATCCATGATATTGGAAACAGTGGGACCAATCAAAGGCACAATAGTGCTGGGGAGTCATGCCTTCTGCCTGTTCTTTAACAATTCTTTTATGGACGTCCATTTTCAGAAAATTTTCTTTCATATGGTTCAAAAATTCATGAGACTAAAATTTATGCTATGCTTACAAGGACAAATTCTAAATAGAGATTAAGAATAATGATTACATTCTTTTTGTGTGATTACTAAGAAAAATGAGTCTTGTTATAAATTTCAATTAAGCCCTATGGCCTGCTGTGAAGTCAGATGCAAATTTCCTATTATAGTCATTTACTAATCCACATACACTAAAATTACCAGAACTATTACATGTTCTACTACTTTTAAAATATGGTTTTCTTTTACTTTATATTTCAGAATCTGCTAGAATATTTGAAAGACTTTTGTAAATTCTTATACAAGTTCTTATTTGAATAAGATATTTGTTTTAAATTTATATTATATGTAACAAAATTTCTGAATCTGAAACAGGCTCCAGGCTCTGAGCTGTCAGCACAGAGCCCGACGCGGGGCTCAAACTCACGGACCGCGAGATCATGACCTGAGCCAAAGTCGGCCGCTTAACCGACTGAACCACCCAGGCACCCCAGACGTACTTTCTATTTATCTTGCAACACAGTCATGTGTGTAGCTGTTTTAATTAGTCAGAACTTCTGGATTACAAGTGACAGAATCTGAAACTGATGTAATTGAAGTAAATCAGTTGATAATTCATTAATTGGTATAACCATGAAGAATCGAGGGAGAAATGGTCTTTCTAAAATGAGAACCAGGGATTCAAACACCATATAGCCTCTGTTCACCCATTCGTCATATGAATGTGGGGTTTTACATTTTCATACAGCAGGGAACTTGTCCTTAAAAAGCATTGGGGTTTACTCCATATGTGTTCATAATCAGACACAAGAAAAGGATCTTCCCCACCAGTTCTCATTGTAAATAATATTGGGAATGACTCATATTAGATTGACTTGGTCACATACCCATTCTTGAACCAGTCATTGATACAGGAGATACCAATGACTCAGGCTTAACCATAGGTTTACCTTTACAGTCAGGAAGGTAAGTCTGTTGCCACAGGGAGAATTGGGAGAGGGGTGAGTAGACAAAACTGTTTAACTCCATCCCTCAGCAGCTGTGAACAACAAGGAGCCATGACCATCACCTGAAGTTTCCAGCAAATTTAACACACTGGTAAATACACAAAGATCAAGAATCCCACCTACAGTGGTTTGTCAATAACAATGATGGTTCTACAATAAGTTTGCAAGTGTATCTTGAAAAATGAATGAATGAAATAATGAATAAAATAAAACAAGAGTTAGAGTCGGGTAAGAGACTATTAATACAGAGTGATGCTGAATTGAAGTTTAAAAACTCAAATTTTTCCAATTAAAGTATTTTAATAAAAAGCTTTTTAAAGAGTTTTATCATGACATGGACATTAAAAAATGATCCAACTTTTTAGATTCTTAAGTTTAGAAATTTTGACAGAAAGCCAAAAATTAAAATAAAATTGATTTCAATGGGTGAAAATTATCCCCCTCCTTTTTTTTGTATATTACTTTGTGGGTTGTTGGATTTTGTTATTGTTAAACAATAACACAGGAAAAAAGAAGCATTACCAGAACAAAAAAAAATGTGTTTGCAAAATACTTCTGAATCCACCCCCTTCACACATAACCATCATGTGTTAAGCTTATAATCTCTCTGATACATTTTAACCTCTAATATCTATAATACCTAACATCTGTGCTAGAATAGCAAGTATAAAATATATCTAAAGGTCTCATTTCATTATTCTATAATGTTTTCCAAACCAAGTCATATGCTAAAATAACTAACTATTGATTATTCAAACAATTATCTCACATGACTCATGATATAGAGGATTTTCTTTAAAGATGCAGAGGACACACTGTCTAATCTCAAAGTGATGGTAACCCAGATGGCAAAGAATGGTAAACCTGAAGGAGAATCACTTCACTAAGGAACCTGAAGATGATCTCTTAATCATAGTTCTCTCATTTTACAAATGAAAGAACTGCAAATTTCTGCAAATGAGGACACATGACATATACGAAGCCAAATGCAATCATGTGAGTATAATTGTGCCAGGGTCATATAAGAATCCAAATGCAGTGAACGATTAGAAATTAAAATTTCGGGGGAACCTGGGTGGCTCAGTTGGTTAAGCATCCAGCTTGAGCTCAGGTCATGATCTCACGGCTCTGAGTTTGAAGCCTGCGTCAGGCTGTGTGCGATAAGCACAGCACTTTTGTTCCTAGGTCTCCCTCTCTACTCATCCCCTGCTTGCACTCTCTCCCTTTCTCTCTCTCAAAAATAAATAAACTTTGAGGCACTTGGGTGGCTCAGTCGGTTAAGCATCCGACTTCAGCTCAGGTCATGATCTCACAGTCCATGAATTCAAGCTCTACATCTGTCCCTTTGCTGACAGCCTGGAGCCTGCTTCAGATTCTGTGTCTCCCTCTCTCTCTGCCCCTCCTCCACTCATGCTCTGTCTTTCTCTGTTTTTCAAAAATAAATAAATGTTAAAAAAATTTTTTTAATAAATAAATAAATGTTTAAAAAAGAAATTAAAATTTCAAACTCCCAATTAAATGCTAGGACCACTTACCCCACCACGCCAACATTCATGATGAACAAAGTCTTCCTTATGAAAAATATAATGTTACTGAAGGACATAAGCATTTGTGAGGACAAAGAGCAAATTTAATGCATGTAACTTAAGTGATGAGGAAAGCTGGGGCACCTGGTTGAGCCTGGTTGAGTCCATCAGTTGAGTGTCTGACTCTTGATCTGGCTCAGGTCAAGATCTCAAGGCTCGTGAGTTTGAGCTCCTCATTGGGCTGTGGGCTGACAGCAGGGAGACTGCTTGGGATTCTCTGTCTCCCCTCTCTCTCTGCCCCTTTCCTGTTTGTGCATGCGTGTTCTCTCTCTCTCTCTCTCTCTCTCTCTCTCTCTCAAAATAAATAAATAAACCTTTAAAAAAGTTTAAGTGGTGAGGAAAGTCAAGATAATTGAAAGATCATCATGAAAAAAACTTAGTTGTAAAAGGTTCATATGCTTATTTTAAATACCCCAAATGCCAAGTCCCTACCACTTTAGATAACAAAAAGGAAAACAAAGAGAGAAAAATCATTAGAGTTGAGGACATTGTGATCATTTTTAATAATCAAATTTCACCAGAATAAGTTCTTTTAACAAAGTTTCCTCTTTTCTTTTCCACAAATACTTTGTATTAAAATTGTTTCCATTTAACCCAAATGTATTTCTTGACCAAAACTTTTATAAAGAATATTTTTAATGTTTATTTATTTATTTTGAGAGAGACAGAGACAGCATGAGTAGGGAGAATCCCAAGCAGGCTCCATATTGTCAGCGCAGAGCCCTGTATGGGGCTTGAACTCACAAGACCATGAGATCATGACCTGAGCCAACACAAAGTTGAATGCTCAACCTACTGAGGCACCCAGACTCCCCTCAACCAAAATTTTTAAAAAGGAAAAATATATTATTTAAAAACAGGAATGGCAATATAACTTGTAAATACAACCTTCCCCTGCTTTCTCATTGCCTTACTATGGCCCAGATCTGGAAGAATTCGGTTTTCATTCTTAAATGTCTTAATGAGGAGGTCCTGAGTTTCTACAAATCCACAGAATCCCTGCTCTGGACTGCATTCTTTTTGACTAACTTTCAGCTAAATATAGTAGTGCACTGACTGTCCATAGCTATCAATCAGACAAGTTCCGCACACCCGGCTGGCCTCTGACAAGACACATATCCATGGAGGCACTGAATGCTTGCCCTCCTTACGGCCTGATGACCCACAGAGTACTGAAGAAATATTTTGCTAGACTACAGATTCTTTCACTAAAATTATTCAAATCCAATACACTCTAATCTTCCAAGTTTTAGAAAGCCTTTCCAGAAATACAGTGGATCCAACAATAAATTTAAAATATACATTTGTTAATAATAAACACTGAAATGTATTTCATACTGTCTGTGTGACAGGTATCGTTCTCAGTGTGTAACATGTTTAACTCATTCAATGAGCAGCACAGTATGGGAATCAAGAGCCTGACCCAGAAGCCAGAATGCCTGATTCAAATCATATGTCTGTCACTTGTTACCAGTATGGCTTTGGATAAATTACCTCCTTTACTAAATAGGATTAATAATAGTAGTATTTGCCCTATAGTGTTGTTATAAAGATTAAAGGAGTTAATCCTTTTAAAGTCCCTTGAATATCTCTAGGACCATAGTAAGTACTATGTGAGTATATTAAATGGAATTACAATTTTAAGTAAGTTTAAGTTCCGTTATTTTATCCATCGTATAGATGAAGAAACTGAGGTAAATATACTCAAATAGCTTGATCAAGGCTGCATAGCTGGTAAGTTGTGGGACTGCACTTCCCTAAATTTGGTGTCCTATTTTGTGTGTGATCTCAGAAGGGGGTGGAGTAAAATAAATAATATTTTTAAATGGCTAAGAATTTTTTCAAATATCAAATTAGGCATCTAGTTAACTAGATGTCAACTAGATAAAAAGTTAAACACAAACAAACTGAAACAAATCATAGATAAATTACTGAAAATAAAAGCTAGAGGAAGCAATATTCAAAGAATATGAAGAAAAATAATACACATATATAGGGGAACAATGAGAGCAACTAGTGACTTCCAATCACACAATTCAAATAAAATAAAAATAAAATGTATGTATAAACTTTTAAAATAAAAACGTCAATAGAGAATTCTATATTTCAGTGAAAATATCCATCACATACGTAGATAAAACATATACATTTTTCAAATAAACAAAAGTGAAAGGATGCATACCAGAAGATTTGCACTTCAAGAAATTTTAATAGCTATTCTTCATGCTGAAGAAAAAGGATACCATATGAAAACCTTTATACCAAAAGAATAAAGAGCACCAAAAATGAAAATCTTCGAATAAATAGAAAATGATTTTCTATTTTTCTTTTTTTTTTAAGTTTATTTATCCTAAGAGAGAAGGAGAGTGTGAGAGGAGAGGGAGGGAGAGAGGGGCAGAGAGAGGGAGAGACAGAATCCCAAATAGGCTCTGTGCTGCCAGTGCAGAGCCCAACATGGGGTTCCAACTCACAAACCCATCTGATCATGACCTGTGCCAAGATCAAGAGTCAGACACCCAACCAACTGAGCCGCCCAGACGCCCCAGGTTTTCTTTTTTCTTTTTAATTTAAAATATACAATTGACTATTTAAAGTAAGTATAATAACAATGCAAAATTCTTCATCAAAAGAAAACAAAGATTAAAATGGAAGAAAAAATAAAGATAAATGGAAAACAACTTCATGAAATGATAGGCATATTTAAAATTCAATGACTTGATCATTCCACATGAAAGGCAAAGATTGTGTCACTATATATAAATGAAAATTGTTTCATATAGCCATATGTTTTTTTACAAGACTTGCATTTAGTTTTAAAAATATGGCAAATCATATATGACACAAACACTAATCCTAAAAAAGCTGAAGTGACTACATTAATATCAGATAAACCATAAACAGAGTGTCATAGAATTTTGCAGAGAAGAGAGAACTCTTATCATGATAAAAAGTTCATTTAATCAGAACACATAGCCTTCTGGGGCGCCTGGGTAGCTCAGTTGGTTAAGGAGGCAACTTTGGCTCAGATCATGATCTCGTGGTTTGTGAGTTCCAGCCCTGTGTTGGGCTCTGTGCTGACAGCTCAGAGCCTGGAGCCTGATTTGGATTTTGTGTATCCCTCTCTCCCTGCCCCTCCCCCACTTAGGTTCTGTCTCTTTCTTTCTCTCTCAAAAATAAATAAACATTAAAAATTTAAAGAAAAAAAATAACCTTCCAAAATGTTTATATAATTTTTATATTGCCAATAACCAATTGAAATTTAATTATAATAACATCACTTTATAATACTGACAAAAACTTAGAATATTTGGAGATACTTTAACAAAACAGGTGGTGAAAACTTCTATATAGAAAAGCAGAGACATTGTTTAAGGGAAATTAAAGTTAAATCCTAAATAAAGAGAGATACACTATGGTTATGGATTGGATGACAATATTGTAAAGTTGTCCATTTTCTAAAAATTGACCTATTGATACAAAGAAATCCCATTCAAAATTCCAACAGTCTTTTATGTAGAAATTGATGAGTTGATTCTCAAATAAAAATGGAAATGCTTAGAATACCTGTAAAAATCTTGAAAAAGAACAACAGAAGAGAATGTAAACTGCCTGATTTCAAGGCTCACTATAAACCTTCAATAATTGGGAACTGTGGAACTGGCAAAAGAAGACATTTAGATGAATGTAACAAAATAGAGAGAACAAAAGTAGATCTTCACTTATAAGGTCAATTGATTTTCAGCAATGGCACCAAGGCAATAAAAACGGAAAATGGAAAGTCTTCTCATTAAATGAAGCAGAAAAAACTGGATACTTTATATGGAAAAAGATCCAAGAAAACCAAAATAAATACATAAACTGCGTGGTGCATACATACAGAAAATGGAATATCACTTACTAAAGAAAGGAAAACTACTGCAACATGTCATAACATGGATGGATTTCAAATATAATGTCCCAAATGGAAGAAATCATTTATAAGAAAATCTTGAAAAGGCTTAATTATAAGGATAGAAAATAGGTCATTGGTTGCAAAGGCTGGACATAGCAGAAGGTATTATCAGCAAAAAGAAGTATAATGGAATTCTTTGAGGTAATGGAAAATTTCTATATCCAGTATGTGGTAATTTTTAAATAATAGCATCATTTGTGAAAAAAATAGAACTATAACCAAAATAAGGTGAATTTTACTTTATATAAATTGTACTTCAGAATACGTGACTAAAAAATCGATTTGGAGTACCTTTTTCACATGACATCACAATGTCTTGTTTATTGAGTGGACTCTACTACCAACTAGAGTGTGGTTGATTGGACTAAGTCTGGAGAAATTACCATTACCTGATCTCCTTAGAAACTAGAATTTACACTGTATGCAACCAATCCTTTGTCAGATGAGGTATTTTTGGAAAGAGTTGTTCATTTTGTCCCTATAGTTGTTGACTGACAAATGTTAACCAAACTGCTGTACCTTTATTCTGATTTATTCATTAAGATTTACCTGGTCAGCTATTTGTGTTGTCTTAATAGTAAAATCATAATACCTATTCAGTGACACCATTGATTGTTTGCAAATTGACTGTCATTCTAAGAGAAAGAAGTAGCTACCACAGATGCAAGCTGATTTGAACATATACACTTTCAACATTAGGTTAGTGTAGCAGGGATACTATGGTTTCATTCTTGTTAATTGAAATACCCTAATTCATAGGCATGAAAGAGTTATGGGGGTGAATCCTATGTTGTTCAAAAGAAGAAGGAAACAGAATGGAGCTGGCCATAAAATGTTTATTTAAATTTTCAAAGTTTATTTATTTATTTTGAGAGAGAGAGAGAGAAGGAGGGACAGAAAGAGAGAGAGAGAGAGAGAGAGAGAGAGAGAGAATCCCAAGCAGGCTCCACATTGTCAATGGAAAACCCAAGCTGGAACTCCATTCCACATACCGTGGGACCATGACCTGAACCGAAATCAAGAATTGGCCTCTTAACTGAGAGCCATGCAGGCACCCCAAAAATGTTCATTTATATTCAATATGGGCAGTGGTTGAATAATCTTAAACAATGATAATTTTTTTTATTTGCAGAACAGGTAAGCAATGTTGGTGACAGTTTGAGAAGACATGAATTTAAATAATAACAGCCTGTCACCTCTCTCCCCACACACCCAACCACGCTTGCTATTAATTAGACTTGATCTATCTATTAAGAAACTGGTTATGAGAAGTGTGCAGAGAGAAGAGTGGAATATTAAATTATAAATACTTAGTATGATAAGGATATTTGGGAAGGGAAAAAATAGGAATATTAACAACAACCATAACAATAGTACCAACTTTTTGTTGGCATTTTGAGTGTCTATTGATCAAATGTTAGAAAAGGAGAATGAGAGATTCGGCTATACCCACACACTATTGAGCATTAAGTGATTATACTGTAAGAATTTAAAATGCTGGCTGGGGGAGGGAGGAGAGTTTAATGGTGTTAAGTGCAAAGTAGTAATTGATTTCAACTACTCTGTAAGGCAGAAAAGATGTTTTCTAACAAAATAGATTTAAAAACCTCTGCCATTTTCAGAGTTTACTGAATACACCACTAGACCGACAAGTTCGCCACCACCATCATCATCCTTATAAAAGGATATTGCTGTATGTCATATTTACTTAGGCAGAGATAAAGCATGGGGAAGCTATTTTATGAATTAAAAGCAGTGATTAAAGAATTAGGTCTCTAAAGCTAGACACTCATGCATAGATTTGAATGGGACAAGAATGGCATGAAACATGCCATAGTGGATGCAGAATGAATCAGTGACCATAACTTTGGTTAAGGCTATCAACACTTCATTAGCAAGCAGGGACTAGAAGCTGATACTAAAAATAAGTGTCAAGAACTATAACGGGTTTAAAACTTTACTTGTAAGCAAACAGGCCAGCCTGCCACATTTTCACAGATGCTGGCCAAAGATATGAGACTACTAGGTCAAAGACAAAGGACTTATTACTCATGGAACAGCAAACAGCAAGAATTTCCTGTTTGTATTATGGTCTCTTGCCCCTCAATTCCCACAGGGATGATGCAGAGCAGCCCAGGTGGATCGTATACACTTGGTGGATTTATGTCACAGCTGTGAAATCCTAAATTTATGAATCCTCGGTCTTTTAGAATATAATATAAATTGGCCAGGAAGTCTGCCCAATTTTTGTCCAAAGGGAGACATTATTTTTTATTATACTCAGCAGACAACAAACCCTGCCCTCTGCTCCAAACAGAGGAAGAAAAACCCTGCTCTCTGCTCTATCTTCAATGGCTATTTACTATAGAAATATCCTTGAACTTATAGTTACAGATGTCCATTAATGTAAGAGACCCATGGAGAGAATGTCACTCAACATTAAGTGTATTTATGGAAACAGATAAATATAAATGCTTGATAAAGCTGCCTCTTATATTTCACTGTATGTAAATATGTACAATAACCTAAGTGACATTTTTATTATGAAATATAGACAAGGTCATTTCCAAAATAGTAGTTTTGCCATCTTAATAAAGTACTATATTGCAGGAACACATTAAGAATAAAGAACAGCAACAGGGTGCCTGGGTAGCTCAGTGGGTAAGCATCCAACTCTTGATCTTAGCTCAGGTCTTGAGTTCAGGTCGTGAGTTCAAGCCCCTTGGTGGGCTCCACAATGGGCATGAAGCCTATTAAAAAAAAAAAAAAAGAATAAAGAACAGCATTGCTTCAGGTGTCCATGTGGATTGGTTTCTGGAATTAGAGATGATAAGTGAGATCACAGTAATATGGATATCCTAGTAAACTGCAGTGCAGATTTGAGCTAATTGTCTCAAAGTTTTAGGAGTAAACAATAGAGGTTTTGAAAAAATGTTCTGGCGAATCATTCATATTCATTAATTCTACACACATTTATCTACTGGTGACAGTCACTAATATAGGTGCTAGATACAGAATCAAGTGAGGTAGACAGCCCTTGTTTTCATCAATTTAGTGTTTTAGAGAAAGAAGACAGTATGCAAATAAACTAATTAATATCTTAATTTGCTATAGTGTTAATCCTTGAAGATAAGAGAGGATAATAGCATAAACGATTTGGTGCTGATCATGGCTCTGCCCATGTGCCACCCTCAGTGGCCGAGGAGGAACATAGAGAGACATACCAGAGATATAGACCACAGCTCCTTCTTGCTCACATGCTCTGTGGGGAGCAGGGCCAGCTGGCCAGCTGACCCATTTCCACATAGGGTCTCATTTTGTTTTATTTTGTTTTGTTTCTTTTCAAATTTTTATTTAAATTCTAGTTAGTTAACATACAGTGCAATATTGGTTTCAGGAGTAGAATTCAGTAGTTCATCTCTTACATTGCCTAGTGCTCATCATAACAAGTGCCCTGCTAATACCATCACCCATCTAGCCTATCCCCCACCCACCACCCATCAACCCTCAGTTGGTTCTCAATTTTTAAAAGTATTTTGTTTTTTCCCTCTCTCTTTGTTTTCTTTCTCCCCCCTCCTATATGTTCATCTGTTTTTTTCCTAAATCATATAGCATTTGTCTTTCTCTGACTTATTTTGCTTAGCACAAAACATTCTAGTTCCATCCAAGTTGTTGCAAATGACAAGATTTCAATTTTTTGATGGCTGAGTAATATTCCATGTATAGATATACATTCATCAGTTGATGGACATTTGGGCTCTTTCTATAGTTTGGCAATTGTTGATAATGCTGCTATGAACATCAGGGTGCATGTACCCCTTTGAATATGTATTTCTGTACCTTTTGGGTAAATACCTAGTAGTTCAATTACTGGATCATAGGGTAGTTCTATTTTTAACTTTTTGAAGAACCTCCATACTGTCCTCCAGAGTGACTGAACCAGTTTGCATTCTCACCAACAGTGCAAGAAGGTTTCCCTTTCTTTGCATCCTTGCCAACATCTGTTGTTTCTTGTGTTGTTAATTTTACCCATTCTTACAGGTGTGAGGTAGTATCTCATCTTGGTTTTGATTCGTATTTTCCTGATGATGAATGATGTTGAGCATCTTTTCATGTATCTGTTAGCCAGCTGGATGTCCTCTTTGGAAAAGTGTCTATTCATACGTTTTGTCCGTTTCTTAACTGGATTATCTATTTTTGGGGTGTTGAGTTTGATAAGTTCTTTATAGATTTATAGATTCTAACCCTGTGTCCAATATATCATTTGCAAATATCTTCTGTCTCATTCTGTAGACTGCCTTTTGGTTTTGTTGATTGTCTCCTTCTTTGTGCAGAAGCTTTTTATCTTGATGAAGTCCCAATAGGTCATTTTTGCTTTTGTTTCCCTTGCCTCCAGCGACGTGTCTAGTAAGAAGTTGAGATGGCCAAGGTCAAAGAGGTTGCTGCCTGTGTCCTATTCTAGGATTTTGGTGGTTTCTGTCTTACATTGAGTTCTTTTATTCTTTTTGAATTTATTTCTGTGTATGGTGTAAGAAAGCGGTCCAGCTTCATTCTTCTGCATGTTGCTGCTCAGTTTTCCCAGCACCATTTTTTGAAGAGATTGTCTTTTTTCCATTAGAGAGTCTTTCCTGCTTTGCTGAAGATTAGTTGACCATATAGCTGTGGGTCCATTTCTGGATTTTCTATTCTTTTTCATTGATCTGTGTGTCTGTTTTTGTGCTGGTACAATATTGTCTTGATGACTACAGTTTTATAATAAAGTTCATAGTCCAGAATCATAGTTCCTCCAGCTTTGCTTTGCTTTTTTAGGATTGCTTTGGTTATTTGTTGTTGTGGTGGTGGTGGTTCCATACAAATTTTAGGATTGTTTGTTCTAGCTCTGTGAAAAATGCTGGTGGTATTTTGATGGGCATTGCATTAAATGCATAGATTGCTATGGGTAGTATCAACATTTTAACAATATATATTCTTCCAATCCATGAGCATGGAATGTTTTTCCATTTTTTTGCATCCTCATCAGTTTCCTTCATAAGTATTCTATAGTTTTCAGTGCACAGATCTTTTACTTTTTTGGTTAGGTTTATTCCCAGGTATCTTATGGTTTTTGGTGTGATTGCAAATGGGATCTATCCCTTGAATTCTTTTTCTGCTGCTTCATTATGGATGTACAGAAATGCAACAGATTTCTGTACATTGATTTTATATCCTGTGACTTTGCTGAATTAGTGTATTGGTTCTAGCAATTTTTTGGTGGGTTTTTATCAAGAGATATTTTATTTTGTCAAATGCCTTTTCTGCATATATTGAGAGGATCATATTTTTCTTATCCTTTCTTTTATTAATGTGGTGTATCATGTTGATTAATTTGCAAATATTGAACCACGCCTGCAGCCCAGGAATAAATCCCACTTGAACGTGGTGAGTAATTCTTTTATTGTACTACTGGATTTGATTTGTTAGTATCTTGTTGAGAATTTTTGCATCCATGTTCATCAGGGATATTGGCCTGTAATTCTTCTTTTTGGTGGTGTCTTTGTCTGGTTTTGGAATCAAGGTATCTAGGGGCTCTCACTCTTGGCCATAAGGGCCTCTTCTTCCTAAGACTCTGATGGAGGTAGTTGTCCTCCTCTGCCAGGCCTGCCTGATACATGATGTGCAGACTAAATGCCCAATTCCTATTGTTAAGTTTTGATGTAGAATCACAGCTGCAGTGATATATATATATGTCCATATATATCCATGTATATACATATGTACATACATGTATATACACATGTATATACATGTATATATATGTATATATATGTATGTGTGTATATATGTTTATATATATATATATATATATATATATATATATATAATCAGCACTTGGTTAGTTGTAAATAAAGTGCATGCTATTTTATTTTCTGTTCTGTATAAAATATATTTTAAAAAAGCAGTGAGTAGGGGCACCTGGGTGGCTTAGTTGGTTGAGCGTCCGACTTCAGCTCAGGTCATGAACTCACGGTTTGTGAGTTCAAGCCCCTCATCAGGCTCTGTGCTGACAGCTCAGAGCCTGGAGCCTGCTTCCGATTCTGTGTCTCCCTCTCTCTCTGGCCCTCCCCCCGTTCATGCTCTGTCTCTCTCTGTCTCAAAAATAAATAAATGTTGGGCGCCTGGGTGGCGCAGTCGGTTAAGCGTCTGACTTCAGCCAGGTCACGATCTCGCGGTCCGGGAGTTCGAGCCCCGCGTCAGGCTCTGGGCTGATGGCTCAGAGCCTGGAGCCTGTTTCCGATTCTGTGTCTCCCTCTCTCTCTGCCCCTCCCCCGTTCATTCTCTGTCTCTCTCTGTCCCAAAAATAAATAAACGTTGAAAAAAAATAATAAATAAATAAATAAATAAATAAATGTTAAAAAAATTTTTTTAAAGCAGTTACCATTTTTTATTATAATGATCATAGATGGGAAGACTTGAAATCTGAGAAAAATTCAACTGTGAAAATATCTACAAGAGAGCTTTCTGGCAAAAGTAACAGCACTCTAAAGGTCTTGACCTGTGATAACCTCTGAGTATTCAAGGAAGAGCAAGATGGCTGGAGAGGAGTAGAAAATAAGAATGGTCAAAAATAATGTCAGAGCAGGGGGTGTTAGGGTATAGTAAGGATCCCAGTTTTATGGACTTGAATTATTTTCTATCTGTTAAGAAAACCCTTTTCCTTTCTTATAATAACAGAATCCCTCTTTTCTATGGAACTTTCTGTCTCTCTAGGCTAAAAGCTTATACACATGACCCAGACCAGCACAATATATAATCCTCTAGTTATAGTAAGTGGTTTAAGATAGACACATTATCTAAACCAGGCCACTCAGAGTCCCTATCTTGGGACTTCAACTATGGAGTTATTATGAGAAATAATCAGAGACATATAAATTTATATCAAAAGAGAGGATGGGCTCTGATAATATTCAAGACTTAGAATCTAACCATGTTGGGGGCGCCTCGATGGCTCAGTCGGTTAAGCATCCAACATCGGCTCAGGTCATGATCTCACAGTTCGTGGGTTCGAGCCCCACGTCGGGCTCTGTGCTGACAGCTCAGAGCCTGGAGCCTGCTTCAGATTCTGTGTCTCCCTCTCTCTGCCTCTCCCCTGTTCACGCTCTGTGTCTGTCTCAAGAATAAATAAACATTTTTTAAAAATAGAATCTAACCATGTTGTATATCAGAGAACCACAGGCAGCTATATACACCAGCAACTACTATATATTGATTAAGTAGGTTTATTTGAATTTAGTAATTTGCACCCAAAAAAGTCTTTGTTAATTTGCCCATGAATACTTACCCAGCCCCAAAGATTCCCTTTACTCTTTCCTTAATGTTTAGGTAGAATAATCCAGGAAGTACCCAGAAAGTGTCCCTTTGCCACAGTTGCTGACTTCTCCAAAATATAGTTCCAACACTGAAAGATCAGCTTGTACTGCTTCTGAGATTAACCTGATAATTCTCCAGTCTCCATAGAATACAGAGCGGATCCTTTCCCTTCAGGGTAATTCACATCCATGTGAAATAAATGCCAAAGTTGGTCTGGACTTCTAAAGTTATAGTCTTGAGAAACGCATGTGTTTTATTTCACTAACATAGAACTTTTTTGGTATAAATCTGCTGCAAGGATGACTCCATTGTCATGTTAACTGCCTCATGTTTGATTCTCAGTTGAACCACCATTCCACTGCTCTTGCCTCATACACCTCATAAATTGTACGTCAAAATTCTTCCTTACCTTTCTTACCATGTGGCCCTGGTCATAACTATCCCGTTCATACCCTCATAAATGCCAATGGCATAAATTAACACCAGTGTGATATTGTCTTCTAAATTTATGTCTCTAGATCTATCTTCTGTGCTAATGTATAGGAGCAGATATCCAGTAACTCACTCAATTTCTTTACCTGGATACCTGAAACTTAGCTCAACACTCAACGGGTGCCATAATCATAACACACACTATGCCATAATCTCCTTCACTTCCTACGTTTTATTCATTATATTTTTAAATAACTTTACTGTTTCAATCTTTGCAACCATCAACCTAGTCCAATTCTGATATTTTTACTTGAATTTCTGAGGCGTCATCCTAATTGCCCTCCATGAAATTACTTTTCCTCTTCCAATTGCTATTTCATATTCCAAAAAAAAAAATTTTTTTATCTCAATCTAATCATTCCAATCTCATGCCTGAAAAAAACTAAGAAGTAGAGTCTCATTCATTTTCAAATAAAGACTGACCACTCTCTATGAGGACCTCTGCAGTCCATCTCTTGCCTTCTTGTCTGCCCACATCTCAGATCATTCTTGCTTCCCATATTTCCTTTGCACACATTCTTCCTACTGGCTACAATCCAGAAACCTGCTTCGTCTTTGCAGTTGTAAATTATGGCATCCAATTGTGGTTCTTCCTCTGTACTTTCAATATATGTGCTCATTCTTTTCCTATACAATGATTGGGTGAATATTTTTTGTTGGTTTTATTTTTTAAAGCAAGATATGGTAAAGAATGTGCTTCGTAAGTAAGGAAGGGCAGAATTAGAATTGAGGCTTAAAACTTTGTCTTCATAGATATGATAATTATTCTTAGTGACAGGAAGATGCCAATAACTACACTTGCCTCTAACATCTTTACTAGGATGAGTAAGATAGAGCCTGCTGGACTCCCTTAATAAAAGCATTGTGAAGAGTAAAATACTTGACAATCACTGATGTTCACCACTGAATCTGTTCTGACATAGATTTTTATTATTGTGTCCTTAAAATTTTCCAGACCTGAGCCTATAAATCTTGTTGGGAGTCTTCTTAATTCCTTTAATAGATGGGTCGAGATTTAAAAGATTCTTCTAATAGTAAGATAATTTGGAGGGAAATCTGTGATAGCATTAAATGCAAGATTAAATGCAATCTTCAGGATTTACTAGGTTATAATAAGAAGCCTCTGGCTACTGCTATTAAAAAAACATGATTTTCCTGGAGTAACCTGGAAGAGAAAATGTCAGTTTTATTATAGACAAGGAAACGGATTCTTATTTTCTCCTTTCTCCCTACCTTGGGGAGTAGACTACTGTCTCTACCTCTTTTTTGGACAGCTGGCTTTTTCTCCAGCTACTAGTTCAAATCTTACCTAGTCTTCTTTCGCCATAATTTTATTGCATGAAAAAGTGAGGTTTAGGGGCGCCTGGGTGGCTCAGTCGGTTAAGCGTCCGACTTCGGCTCAGGTCATGATCTCACGGTCCGTGAGTTCGAGCCCCACGTCAGGCTCTGTGCTGACAGCTCAGAGCCTGGAGCCTGTTTTAGATTCTGTGTCTCCCTCTCTCTGACCCTCCCCCATTCATGCTCTGTCTCTCTCTGTCTCAAAAATAAATAAACATTAACAAAAAGAAAAAGTGAGGTTTAATGCTTTAAATGCCATAGTCATTAGACCAGAAAAATTCTCAACAAGAAATCTAGTTCCTGTATCCCTCTGTGGAAAAAAATCTCAGGTAATGTTGCTGTGCACAATGAAATTCCAAAGGCAGACTACTTAAAATTAATGGAGGAAAAATGATTCAAATCAATTCTTTAGCTTCACTCAATTTCTTAATACCGATGCGTAATTAATTTCATTCTATGTGCAAAGGAGAATCCATCTCAGTTCTAATGTTTTATATAATACCATCCATATACATTTTTCTTTGAACACACCGACTTGGGAAATAAGCAGAAAACATCCTAATATTCTTGCTTCTCTCAAAACACAGAATACTTTCTCTATATATACACATATCCTCAGACCACTCTTCTTTGTTAAAAGTCAATGGATAGATACAATTAGGAAATTTAGAAGAAACAATGTGTGGGTAATGTTCAAGAACAGAATAAGAATTCAAAAATGCTTATGGACTGTATATCAGAAAGAAAAGAAAAAGAGAGAAGGAGGAGGGAGGGTTGAAGAAAACAGAAAAGAAAGAAAAAAGAAAAAAGAAGGGACAGGAGCAAGGGAGGAGGAAAGGAAGAAGAAAAAAGAGAAAGATGTTTCCCATTCACATCCGTGGTTTCTATGGTAGTGACCAATGATGATCCCTGATAATAGAAATTCTTTAACATCACATGTGTTACTAAATTTTACTTTTAGATAAATCTGTTCTGCTCTTGGTCACCAATAAAGAGGAATAAAATAAGAGAAAACAAATCCCATTAGTGAGAAAATAAAGGGGAAATATTCTACACTATTTCTCTGAGCCATAAAATATTTCTTAAAAATATTCTCTAAATCCAGATTTGATTAAAGTTTATCTTCAAAAACTGATGATTTCTTAATTTTTTTTTTTACCACTGAAAATACTGTATTGGAAATGCAATCCTTCTTTGGATGCATTTTTACAGAATACTGTTATTTTTAAGACCCTTCTTAGTAGCTAGCTGGAAAGAGAAACGATAACCCTGGACTTTCTCCAAACATCCACATATCATTCCCCACTCCTGGACCTGGAAATA